>NW_010169538.1:46193-53819 GCF_000695765.1 Mesitornis unicolor
CGATGAAATACAAAGATATCGTACACGGCTGAAACGGCCAGCACAGTCACTCCTTGCTCCTTCCACAGCATGCTGCACCCCGCGCACAGCCCCGCTCCCACGACCCAGCCCCAAGTACTCGGTGAGGAACCTCTGGTAGAGCAGTGCTTCACGTAACACATCAGGGAAAAGAGAAAGAAGAGGCAGGCTCCAATGTCTGCCCTCCCCACAATCCCCGCCACGGCTTCTGTGTGGATCGGATGGGATGCAAACAGCAGGCCTGCTATCAAGGTCCAGTACCCATCCCCAAAGAGGATCCTGGAGAAGTTTGTGAAAAGGCCTGTAACTGCAGCATGTAACAGGACGTTTACAAGGTGGTAGCCCCACGGGTCCATCCCTCCAATAGCATGGTTAAGACGGAAGGAGAGCGTACAGAGAGGTCTGTAGGACTTGTGGCTCCCACTGTGAGTGAGCAGTGTCCCCCAAAAGTCATTGTAGAAGATATGGGTCCACGGTGTCTCAGGCAGAAGATCCTGGTTTGTCTTGATAGCTCGACTACAAAAGACAAATAAAAACTCTGTTTAGCAGAAGGGAATGGGTACAAATTAAAAGACTATGAAAATGAAATCACGTTGCTACAACAAGAAAGAATGGCATTGCTTTGGTGCTGCTTTAATTCAAGTTTTGAATTTTTACAGGAGGTGTTAGAAAACTACGTATCTATTGACTTCTGCTAAATTTCCATATAAATTGGCTTTTAAAACATTAGAATCAGACGTTATGCTGCTTCCATTAAATTGAATCACCCTTCAGTGACATTCTTCTGAGTCTAACCCAGGAGTAATCAGTTAAGATTTGATGAGTTATAATTAAAATGTAAAAGAAAAATGAAAAACTGACAAACATTATTGTTGAAACAACGGATCCTCTAGTAATTCAGAACCAAAACCCCAACTGGCCTTTTATACTGAAATTTTAATTTAGATGTTGGAATGAATCTCACTGACACAGATGAACAATAAATACAGAAGTCGGTAGGAGCATGCCAATCTTTGGTGTTGTAAGGGGCACTCCCACAACTGTCTTGTACCTGTTTTGACTGACAGCATTTTCTGCTAACACCTTGCTGAAGGCAGACAGCAGAGTATTTTACAGATGAAAATATAACTTCTCTTTAAATTTCTTACATTTACAATTGAGGAAAAAAAAATGTTAGGTTGCGTTAGCTTACAAATTCAAGTCTGTGTCAGCTTGATTGGAAAAAAAAAATGCTGCAGCTTTCAGCATTAATGTTTCCAACCACCCTGACAAGGACCGGTGCCAGCCATTAGCAGTCTCCATGTCTAATTCAGTACTGTAAAAATCTGTCCCCTGTAATGTTTGTACGAATCAAATCATTTGCATTTAAAATTTATGCTGTGGGAGAAGGTGTGAGACCTGCTTAGCGCAAAAAAGGATGACTAGAATTTAATTAGTTACTTGCCTTCATAATCACAGTTGTAGTTAAGCAATTCTTTAAAGATGCATTGTTGTTACTACAGAGTTTAACTCATTTAGTATTTATTTTACCAGGGTAATTAAGAAACCAGCCACCTCAAGACTCCCTATTAAAAATATTAAACAATAGAGATTATTTATATCTAATTCTGTGATCATTCCCTCTTTCAGCCTTTCCAATATATATCTTCCCATAATTAACAATTTTTCAATTCAGATGAAGAAGAAAAAAAAATGGTGCGAAACTCAGGGCCACACTTGAAACGCACTACTCTAATTCATCTTTCAAGACAGCCCTCACATTCTCACCCTCAATAAAACAAGTCCCTTGGAACCTGCATCCAAATCCCATTTTTTTATGGTATTAGTTTCAGGAATGTTGTCTTGTTCAGCAGAGAAAAATGCTCAAATGCTGATATACTCTGCCACAGAATCTCCATGCAAATACTCTAAATACCACGCAGCTCAGCATTTCCATTGTCCGGAGCACATCGCTGCAATGCTTTCAGACATGCTTCCTCTCAGCATGTCCTTTTGTCTCTGCGCATAGGAAGGTTATGAAGAGGTCAGCTTAAATCCTTTAAAGATCTGATGATGCTTTCTAGAAAACTTCAAAATTTTCATTTTGACTTCTGCTTACGCAGTGGATCGGGCTTGCTTGTATTTGTTTTCCCAACCCCCCCCACATTTTTCTCATTTTAGTCCAGTCACAAAAGAACATCGGAAGAAAACAAGTTCTTTGTTTTCACATTATTTATCTTGTCCTTCGGTGTAGTCCTTTTCTGAAATCTAATTCCTCTGTTTGTGATTTCAGTTTCAGTGATTGTAGTATTACTCTCAGACTCACCATACGAAAACTAGGAATTTGGCAGGAATAAAGCAGGTGTTAGGGTAGAGAGAGTCCTCTCTTTGAGAAAAACATAGTATGTTAGGCTACAGACTCCTAAACAGTGAGCACAACTAAGAATGGCTATCAGATATCACAGCGTAGAGCAGAAACCTTGATCTGCAAAAGTATTTTTTTCTTGGGGAAATAGTGAGGAAATAAGCTGCAGTAATACTGCCAGCACAACTGCCCTCCCCTGAGGCAGAGCACTCTGCTACAAAGAGCATTGATGGTGCCCAGGTCTTTCACAGGAAATAGTACTATCTCTTAGTACTATTAGCACTACTAAGAGATAGCAGTGCTATCTCTTTTGCAAACATGGTGTGCATCGGTAAACATGCATAAAACAACTCCACACTATACTACTACACTTGTTAAGAAAAGAGATCAGCCCTCTCCCTCTAAGTCAATCATTTTCATGCAGCACATACTCATATTGGTCTATACACCACCAAAAGTAAACTGCTTTTCTCCAGATCATAAAGAAACCTATTGTACATTCCGAAGGCATTAATTCGGCAACAAACTTGATAAAGCCTGATCCTTTCCTGTTCAGTTCTGCTCCTATGAAAAATTTAAAAACAAAAAGATGCAAACAAAACTAAACAAACCCCAAACAAGCAAACAAAAACACAACAAAAAAAAAATCAAAAGGACGCCTTGAAGATACAGAATTATCACCCTGTATTTGGGTACAGATTTCAGCAGGCAATTTTGAAATACACCTAGTTTCTCATGCATGTAAAGGCAACAGATTACAGTGCCTCCTAGTCAGCATGAAAAACACAGAAACTATTTTTGCTAAATGTTTGAAAGTAAAAGGAAAAAAAGTCTAGCTAATGCTTTGGAGTATTAGAAAAGCCTAATACAAGGGCAAAGTTAGATGTCCTACAGCAAAGCAGCAAGTCTCAGCTAGGTTGCTTTTTCAACAACTACTCTGTTCCACGTTATAAAATGTACAAAAAAAACCCATACTTGGCCAAATTTAGCCTTGACTGTGCAGGAGGATGCAGGAATACAAGCATCTGAGATAGCCGTGCCAGGCGGCTCTGTGTCACTTTGCCCTCAAAAGTAAAAGCGAACAAGGTCTCAGTAACATTAAGGACAACACCCTGAACACCATTACTGCAGTCAGACAAAAACAATCCATGAGCTGAGCCCAGCCCACACATAACCAGCTGGGCTGTGCCCATCCGCATCCCCAGCCTGGCTGTCTAACAGCACTGGCAAGAAAAACATGAAGTGAAACGCTTCTCTCTGTGAAGGGGAGAGAAATAAAAGCTCTGTATCTAATAAAATAAAAGAATAAAAATAAATAGTACTAAATTGTTCATGTTAGGGCCCTGAAGGCAGCCCTGACTTCTGTCCCAAGGCTCCCCCACCCTGCCTATGGCCCAGGACCCCACGCCAGCCCCCTTGGGCTGTCAGCCCCTGCCTCAGCGACACCACAGCAGGGCCGGTCTCCAGGTCCCCCCAGATCTGCCCTGCCCAGCCATGGGCCCCACCAACTTGGGCCCATCCTCAGGCCCACATCCCAGCCTGGCCAGCGAGGTCCCTGATGCCAGAGACTTGGGCTTTCCCCCAGCGGCCCTGCTCCTGGCTGGGGCAAAGCACTGTTTTTATCTGATTACTAAATTAACAAGCTGTTAACTCTGCTGCAGTATTGATGCTTAGTTGCCAATTTCAATAACAATTTTGAAAGCAATCCCTCTTCACGGCCTGGCAGGTAGGGCTGGCATGTCCTTTGTAAAGCCTCCTGCGCTGGCAGCCACCCGGGCTCTCCACAGATAGAAAATAATATTAATTGCTGGCTCTGGGATAAAGGATACTACAAAACACCTTATTAGCCTTGTCTTCTCCTTCACTCACAGTTTACTTAAGGTTACGTCCTGCAGATTAGTCCAATCTTGCTAATGGGCATAACACAAGAAATGCTCCGACTGCACTCATCACTCTTAAACAGAGCTGTAAACTCTGCTCTCACTAAAAGGCAGAAGGTCACCAGGGAAAGTCATTTTTCAAAGCTCCAACACAATTGGCATTTTTACTTTCAAGCAGCCTCAGATAAGGTTTGCAGGCTCAGTCAGGGAACTTGCTTTCTTCAATTTTTAGTGCCTCCCCATTTCACGCATCCTGGGAGAGCGGGATATCTTATTCAGTGTACAACAAATGGATGGGTTTGTGTGTGAGGGGGGGGGAAGGAATCAGTCAGCTATCGTTTCTTCAGAAATGGAAGTCTGAAGAAAGACAAAAGCTGTAAAAATTACATAATTTCTAGTCCACTCAAAAGAATCCTTCTGTCTCCTGCCATAAACCACTTATTTGCCTAGGTCAGTACACACCTTGAGTGTGATTCAGTAAAATTTTTTCCATCAAAGTCAAAAATGCCAGAGATCCAGCAGTTCACACATGCATATACACAAGCATACACAAAAAAAAAAGCCCAGATGTTTTTAAAATTAACAGCTATATATGTCCTCAACTTCTGCACTAGTGCTAAACTGATCCAGGTGTTAACACCAGGGTAAAAAAACAGATGCTACATTCTAAAGTGATTTAACGTGTTAAGCCATATGTCCAGCCTCAATATTGCTAATGGTCCCCATATGCTGAAAATGAACATCAGCATTTGAAGTAGAGAACATATTTTAAAGAAAAAGGAGAACTCCCAAACGTGCACACAGGAAGTTTGATGAGCGCTCATAGACGAGCGCTCTCTCACATAAAATAGATAGGCAATGATGGACTGGCAAGTCTCTGCTTGGAAGTTCTTCGTTGTTTTTACTCAATATTATTTTCAAATATTACTCATTTACTCATTTTTCATAAATAGCAATGGGAAAGCACTCCAGAGTATTTTTACAGTAGATCTTAGAGTCATCCTACGGATGCTTTCAGGATTATATGTTACTTGCATAGACAACAAAACCGAAAACACAGGCAGGCCCTACTTTTTAGAGTACAGTTTCACATTCCCAGAACATACAGCAGCTACGTCTACCCCTCCAAACTACTTACAGGCTGTTAGGCAGGTGTGTGCTCAGAAAGCAGTCAAGAAGACCTTGTCATACTTCAGACAATTCTCGTGCTTGCCTGAAGACTACGATATAAATGTAGTCTGCAATGATAGGATACCATCTAGTACATGGGAGATTTCTTCAGAAAGTAATAAGCATAAGTACATGAAAACTCATTCATTTAAATGTTTAATTATAGACTCAAGGGGACTATTTACCATTCTCATAGATGTCTGGTAGCAATTATGTTTGCATTAAAGTTCATTCCTTCTTAACAGTTGTGAAAGTGGAATTTATCTACAAATCCAGCAGGCAGTAAAGTTTTATCCATGCCACCTCTCAATAAAAGATCTCTATATCATATATCAACTAGGGACACCTGCAGGTAACCAAATGCTGTGCATCCTCTGGGTTTCAGGTTGCAGCTTTCAGTTTCTCTTAAGAACAAATTTTCTCAGGTGAATCTCTAAGGAACAGCTAATAACTCAGCTGTTTTCAGATGGGAAATACCAGGTAACAACCAGCTAAGTAATATATAGGATCCTGAATTGCTGGCTAGGCTCTGAGAATAGGACCATACATACCAAACAGATTGAAAGAAACACCTAGGTTCAAATCATATTTTAAATTCATTACGGAAAAACTAACCTCACAAAAAGGGAAATAAAGTTCTAGGAAACTAGAGCATAGTTAATTTCTGCTGATAGTATGGTCCTTTTCTAACTTACAGAAATATCTGAATGCAATCAGACTCAGAGCTCAAACACTGAAGACAGTATATATTTTTAATATAATATTTCTATCCTATGTAACTGCTAGTGAACACTATTAACTGAATACATAGTACAGAGCCTCAGGAGAATACATTAACAAAGGTTAATATTCTTTATAGATTTTGGACTGTTACTGTACTATAGCAGTAATTTCATAGTCAACTTCAGTTTAGTATCAGAACAAACAGAAACTACAAGTAACAGGGCTATAAGTAGTGTTTTACTCATAAAACTTTCTTGGGTGAGACTTTCCTGAATTAGATATACGCAGAGTGAAAGACGGATGAGTGAGACAACTGTTAACTACACCCTCACATAGCTGCAACGGCTGTCAAAAATGAAAACAAAGAAAAATAAACAAAAAACCCTCCAGCAAACAAACAGCAAAAATGCAGAGAAAAGTTATGGTCTTGTACCACAGTATAAAGAAATACAGACCTTCTAAGACTTTCTAAGCTGCACAATGTCTTTTAAAGGAACTGATCTTTTAAAATAAGCAACATAAATTTGCAGAACATGATGGCGAAAAAAAAAGACATCTAAGCAAGGTAACTCATTTCTTGTTTACTTCCATGAACATCAGCTGTGGTTTGACTTCATCCACCAGCAGGCTACAATTCAGCTGCAGACTTGTAGGCATTATACCTTTGCAACTGAAGATGCACAGTGTTATCTGGAAGAAGGAAGCACGGCAGTAGTTACACATAGCACTGAATGCTGTTAGGCACTGCCTTAACTACACTGAAGTATCCTGCATGTATTGATTTTCTTACTGACTAAAAGAGCTTTGAAAACTTTAAGTAACTAAAGGCTCAAAACATTTTGGTTACAAGAAGGCTGAGATGGCCTGAAAAATCTTTTCCACTCAGAACATAAATATTTCAAAAACTAACTATAAAGGCTTTGAACTGTATCTTTCTCCGTAGTATAAGCCTTTTCATTTCTAAGGGTGTCCTCATACGCTGAAAGAATCCAGCCTTAATATTGACCCTAAGTGCACCTCATCCCCCTCAGTTTAAGCCTCAGCATGACATAACAAATACTAAAAGCTGGACTATGTGAAATCTGAAACCTTAATTAATAGCGACTCCCTGGCATAGTAATATTTGATTATTCATGCACAGGTAAAAGATGCACACTGGAGGGAAGTGATATTAAGTTGATATTTTCTAATGCTGAACAATGGGATACCATCAGCTGCCTCTCAGGAGGAAGCAAATGAAAACAGAGGGAGAAGGTCTCCTGTCTTTGTGCTTGCTCCCTGAATTTCTTCACCACAGCACGTACAGTAGGTCTGTGAAAAAACATTTATGGATAAAATACCTGAATTCGTAAACCAGAAAATGCTTTCTGCCATGCTCACAGCTGTTTTATAAGCCAGCTTCTCTCCTGACTACACCATACAACACAATCTGCTAATTCTGCTTCTCTAAGATTTCAAGATACTGCATCTGGGCAGGAACAACCCCAGGTT
>NW_010169539.1:0-20029 GCF_000695765.1 Mesitornis unicolor
TATATTATATATAACAAAATTAAATCACAGTGATTAACAATTCTGCCTTTAGCAAGGTACTTCAGCATGTGCTCTTTTAAATGCAGGAGTGTCATTGGCTTCAAAAGTACTGCTGAAGTGTTTTGAGTTGTGTAAATGCTAAAGCAGCTCACTAAATTAGAGCCAAAAATAATGATAAAATAGGTATGATACTGTTTGAGTAGACATATTTAAGACTGAAAGATACTGTCTTTTAATTCTCCTTATTTTCCCAAAGTCATATTCTGCTAAGAAGCTTTGGCCTAATAGTTATCTACTGTCTCAGCAACATAAATTATCAAGTGTATTGATATTAGAAGGCTGCAGCCTGAAATCTCTATATTAAAAAAAAATAATCATATTGTCTATGGTACTGGTATGATATTTAGGAAAACATGTGAAACTGAAGTCCAAAGGACAAAAAAATCTGACCATATCTTCACAGATTCAAAACTGAATGTTCGTTTTCTTTCAATATGACAATGATGGTGTCTGAGTTTCCAATTTTCTGACAGAGAGGCAATTCAGCAAGAATAGTGTCTTGTGTTTCAGCTGCCTGCTCACAGATATAAAGAGTCAAAAGAGCTCTTAGCTCTTTCTTGATCTTGCTTTTGTAAGCCCTCCCCTTCTAGGCTCATTAATAGTTCATGTTAATGTATTTTAAAAAGTGAGTTTCTTCTTTGATCTAAAGCTTATTTGTGATTATGTTTAGAAAACACATTTCCTTACTAAGTTGCTTTCCCACCTAAAGCACAGGAAGAATGTGATAGTGTAAAGTTGAACCACGCGGTCAGATATAGTGATGAAAGGCAATTGGTGCTGAGTGCTTTGGATTAGATGAGACAACTAGCAGCAATCATCTTAGTTCAGAAATGGCATCTTCCACATCTCTTTGGTTTCAGAGAATATTGTTGCATAAAATTCTGTATTGCTTCTGAAATTAGTCTTCAGAGTCAAAAGCTTTCTGATTGCTCAGAAGCCAAGGCTGAAAGGCAGAAGAAAAATATCACAGGATTGCAATTTATTCTTGAAACCTGCTGGTTTCATATTTCCTTAGCTTGGTGGCAAAAGAACGATCAATATGCAGAATGGAAACAAGTGACAAATACCAACTGACACAGATGCAAAACAAGTCTTACGACCCATGTAAACTTCCAATTCAAGAGCACAATGCTGTAGGACATCTCATTAGTGTGACTTTACATGGAACTGAAAGGGGGGTCATTTGAATAACATTAATGTTGCACTAAGCAAGCCAGCCTTGTCATGGCCAAGTGACATGAGGTGTCTGAGAGAGAGCATGCAGAAAGATGCAATTCTGAAAACATATTACATTGAAGTAGAGCTGTGCTTTTGGAGATCTGCTCTCATTACCTGGAAACAGATCAATAGCATTTGTATGATCTTGGGTGGGAAATGCAACTACTCAGTATTCTTATTTGTGTGAGACTGGTTTTATGAAAATTACCCCCATACACCAAAATATCCTGGATTTGTGATACTGGTTTCCAGTTGTCTCAGATAATGTTTGTAAAATAGCGTATTTTCAATGCTCTTGGCTCCTTGCTCTGGAGACCCTGACTTTCTCACACTCGGAGACTTAGTTAAAAACAATCATGCTAATGCTACCTTCAAGAAGGCTGAGTAGCAAATGGAAAACTAAAATGGTAGCAGGAAAGATGGTTCTGCATTTTCTATTCTGGTGTGGAAATTGAAAAGGCTTTCATTTCCCTTGCTGCCAGGACTTATGTTCAGGGCAATTAAATTCACGTTTGTCATCATTAATGAAGGACAAGAGGACTTCCTTTCCCTATCCCAGGGATTGTGCCCAGGTTGATTAGTGGACATAGGTTTCAAGTCCAACTTCAGTCATGAGGCTAGGCTTGGGTCTTCTGCATTTCAGATGAGTAATCTAAACACTAAATCTCTAGATGGTGATGTGTTTTGAGAGAATACAATCTCTGAATTAATTCATCCAAATCAGTCTTAAAAGTGATATAGGCTGGGATGGGCTGAATCAGAGTGTCTTCTTGTGAAAGAAGTTGCAAAGATCATGACATTGCCAAGTTTGAGATGGCATGTGCAGAAAAATTGAGTTTGAGTACTTAGAGAATGTAATCATAAACAACGTAGATATTTTAGGGACTGGTGATTAAAAAATAAGAGGATTCCTCATGACTTTCCTCTTGCCAAGTCTGAAGATAAGACTGAACCTTTATTTCCACTCTTCTGTCATGCTAGTAATTCAATTACAGGAACATAGATGTGCTGAAAACAGTTTTGCTATAGTAATTAGCATTGTTCCTGTTACAATTAGAAGTAAGAAATGTTTACAAATATTGCTGGGGCAAAAGGACCCCTAAGTAATTATTATATTTGCACCAGAATTGCTTATAATTGCTGGACACTGCAGAAATTATTTTCAGAGGAAATGCATGTATCCAATTGCACTACTACCTCCTCAGATCAATATTATACTAGTCCCAGTGCATGAATACCCCCAGGACAACTAGCAAACTATTAACATTTCATTAACAGTATACCACATTGCAAGACTGTTATTCAAAAGGTTGATGGCTTCAAATGTTTATGAAGAACTAGTAATCTCCTCTTCTTTTCCTTTTTTGATTCCTTTTCTTCACTGCCTAAGAAAAATTTGCCATAATTTTCAGTTTTCCATACATTAAACTCTGCTGTTAGTAACAGAGTAAGTACATCAGGTCAGCAACAGCATAATTGCTTCCAGTGTATCTCTCCCATGAGTTTTAATACCAAACATAACAGCTTCAAGTTATTTCTAGACAGGTTTGGGTTTGGTATTTATTTATTTATTTATTCTGAGACAGACAAAATTGCTGCTAACTAGTGGCAGGTTTCTAGGTGAAATATTTCATGTGCACTGTTGGGCTTCAATTCATTTGCCCAGGTTCTCCATTAGGGCTGCTGTATGTTAGAGGGGCACTTCAGCTCTTCCAACCTCAAACTCCTTTTAGATTCAGATGAAAGTATAGCACCTTTCTGAGCAGTCTAGTCACTCATATGTCTGCAACAGAGAGGAAAAGAGTCATATATTCATAAATAACAGTTATGGTAAAAGAAGTCATAATATCAGTAACTTGACCTTGCTGAAGAACCAGAAATAACACAGAGATGGAGCCACTAATTTAAATATTAGCATATAATTATTTAATATACACAGCAGAGGTTCCAAAGATCCATCAGTCTGCCAAGCAAAATGTAAACAAGAAAAAAAAATTAAGTTGATTGCCAGAATTAAAACTTTTTAAACAAAATTTAAAATTTTGTTCTTGTGTCCATATGTAAGCATTTCCTAAACTTTCAGCTATAGCTTAGAAAGGCCATGAGCATCCAGCACTTCCTATTGACTGGAGGTTATTTATTCAGGAAATTATCCAATATTTGAGGTTTTAAATTTTAGGCTTCTATCTTTTTAAAGACCAAGAGATTTGGAAAAAACAAATAGAGTAATATTTTAGTTGTTTTGCAGACAAAATACTCTGGAGGAAATACAGATGAAAGTCCAATTATGAATTTAAATGGATATGCTGTTTGAAAAAATTAATTAAAATTTAGGCTTTTTTGCAATGGTATCCAGAAACACATTGTCTTTCAGATCACCCATCTACTCCATGTATCTTATAAGCTGTCCAAAAGGCTGTGTTTAGGCCCATAAAAATCACTGTGTTGTCAGCATATTTTGCGGGTTTTGGTTAGCGTGTATTTTAAATGGATTACTCCACAAACATTAAGGTCATATTTTGCATGATACAGAGATCCCAAGAGGTTAAGATGAAATTTAAAGCGGCTGCCTTCACACAATTTTCTCTACTTCACCACAACAGATATAAAGCTTTATAATTCACTAACTGTTTGCTTTTCATGTGTGTGTTACAGAAAGAGCCTCTAGTTGATAGGGAGCTGGTAAAGAATTTTGTTTCTAATATGTATATAAGCTGTTCTAATCTCTTTGCTGTACGGAATGTTTGGGGCTAATCATATTATTGATATTATTGTTCTATTTTATCAATGGCCGCGTTTGGAAGTTTTAAAATTTTTTCTAGCTATTTTTTTAGAATATAGCTTTATTTTATTGGAACCCCAACTATTGTCACTGCAGTTAGGATTATAAATGCTTCTGTGAGAACAGAACTGAGTACCATATAGCAGGAGTCACCTTTGCTGTGAGGGGTAAGTGAACAAGATCTCAGGCAGTAAACAGAAAAATAGCCCCTTACAGACCATTCAATAAAATTTCAATGTATTTATTACATTGTATTGTCCATATAGAATCATAGAATGGTTTCGGTTAGAAAAGACCTTTAAGATCATCAAGTCCAATATCATAGTAACAGCTACCAATAAGAGAAGTAGTTTTGCCTGAGCCTGATCTGAGACAATGGCAATTTCCTATTACCTTCTATCTTTAAGAGTCAGGACAAATAAAGAATGCACAGATAGGCTCAGATTTGGTACAAAGAAGAAAACTGTAATAGATGTTATTTGATATCCTGATGTTTCCAATCAATCAGATAATTTAGCAGTTGATATTATAAAGTTGGAGGCCTGATTCTTTGCTGTGGTATCTGCACTGGAGTCTATGTTATGGACCAGGACGCTTGTACCAAGCTGAGAGCAAAAGAATTTCTGCTATGTGACACTACCAACACACATCTGAGAAAAATGGAAAAAGATTTAAAAGCAAACACAAAAATCCCCTACCATCCTCCCCCCAAAAAAAGACCCCACGAAACAAACCAAACCAAACAACAAAAACCCCAAAACATTGTCTCAGAGCATATTTGCCTATTAATGAAGAAGGTTGAATTACTAGAAAAGATTGTTGCATTGGCATTAAGATTCACCTCCTTTAACACCAGTTAAACCTATTCAAAATTTTAAACACTGAGGCCAATCCCTCTTAAACAAGTGTCATAAGAGTATGCCTGCATTACACAGACCTGCAGAGCTAGTTGCAGATTTGCCAGTCTCAACCTGGCTGCAGCCTTGTAGGGTGGTTAAGGCTGCTGGGGCAGCAAGGCTGCTGGAACAGCAAGGCTGGTCAGTTGAAGCACAGATTCTTACAGCTCTGCTGCTTTCAGGAAACTGGTCTGTATGTGTTAATACACTCTTATTACATCACTTGGAAACTTTCACCGTGACTAGGATAAACAATTGGGTTTGGGAGAACTTTACGCTCAATAAATGCACTAGTTGTGTCACAGGAATAGATACACCAGCATTTAGTAAAATATTTTAAAGTTTTGCACATTTATAAGTAAACCAGTACTAAATTTTCTATTATGCCTTTTGTTTTCAAATAAGTATTGTGTTTCAAGCTCTAAATTCCTTATTTAGTAAATATGGGCTCCTGATCTTTTCCCCATCTCTTTCTGGGAAATCCTAGTTTCAACAGAACAGGTAAAAGAGGCATGTGCAAAAAGCAACTTTAATTTAGCCATCTTAGCTCATTCTGAATCATTCTTCGATTATTTGTGGCATCAAGATGGAGAGGCATTAAAGGCGAATAATATTACTAAGGCTACAATTATGAACTTCTCTCTCTTCTTTTACTAATCTGGAAAAGTAATTCAGTGAATACAGCATTTTGTCATTTTGTCTTACCTATCTTCCTATGGGATTCATTCAAATATATCACATTCATCATTGGCCACCACAGGCATCAGCTTCTTTCTGTTTTACTGCCAGTAAAAAGGATAAGCATCAGAAATGAACAATTAAGGAAGTAGTAGGGTTAAAGAAACCTAAGAACATTAGTGAAGGTGTCAGAAAAAATAATTTGGTATTTAAGTTCTGGTTTTTGTCTGCTAAGATCTCCAGGAAATGTTCAACATGTTATCTGAGCAATTTACACTTTTTTTGAATGTGATTTATCCTTATACATTTACTGTTGTTCTTACTAAACTTGTATGTAGGTGATAATTTTGTTTTACACTTTAACAAGCCAATAGAAAACAGTTAAGCATAACCTTTTTATTTTTCTGTCATTCTATTTTCATTAACCTCAGAAGAAAGATGGAATTTCAATGGTGTGCAAATATTTGTTTTTTAGGGAAAACAGTTTATGTGTCAATGTTTTTGTGGCAGGTGTAAACTGAATGATTCCATATGGTCTTAAAAATTACTCAACCACAGCATCAAATCCCTTCTTAAAAGGTTCAGAAAAATGGAGAACAACCTAATTTAGCATACATCACTTTAGAAATCTTTACCGTTTCACTAAGATTGATGAACAGAAGAGCCATGGCAGATCTGTCATATCTATGTAACTTTCACTGAAAAGTTATTAGACTCATAGAAATCATCCCAGAGTCTCTCATTACTCAAAAAGCAGAGTGCTCAACCCTCCAAAATGCTGCAAACTTTCTCCATAAAGCAAATAAAATAAGTATTTCTCCATAAGAGCGCATGTTGTGATGGTTGTCTCAAGTATCTGCAACAACTAGACTTATGCTTATAAACCAGATATATGACCAAAAATATCCTTTTCCACTTCAGTTGCATCAGTTTTACCCTCATCTGGAGCTATGAATACTGAGCGATGACAATTTTAGATTACTCCATGATATGCTTGTTTCAGTTCCCCAAGGAAAGAGAGGAAACAGCTTCTAGATAATGGCATCACAGCACACGCTGTGCAATTCATATGTAGCAGCGTCTGTAGATGAACTGAAACATATCCTGCTTCAGTGATTTTTTGCTACAGGTTTAGTAGCCTTGACTAATTTATCTGGAATACCTGGACACCTTGACCACCCTTTAAATGCTGTGAGAAACATGGTACGAATCCACAGACTTCAATATAAACAGCGCGGATGAAGATATCAATCTGAACAGTAACAGCCATCCACCAAATATAGCAAAAAGGCTCTGTTATGCTGCCAATGCCTCATTTGCTGCTGAATGAAATCTAAGATCACTGACACCCAGTGTGTCAAAATTGCAAATGATAAGACTTCTTGGAAATACATCACAGCTCTGAATATGATATCTGAAGTACAGACTCATTATAGTGGGAAAGTAAAAGCTCACCAAAGTTTCTCCATTGTTATGAGAAGTCGTGTTGTACTAGTACACATTATGGGGAATGTCTGGATAGTTCAGCCTCCACAGCAAGATCAAGACCTGGAATCCTTGATCAACACTCTTCAGAAAAACTCATAGTAAAAAAATAAAACTGCTCCTTTACATACTGATACTAGGTCATGGTATTGCATCTCATACATGACCATTGCATCTTTTATTACTTGTGTAGTACTTTCAGCATTTCACGCCTTAATCTTGTTAGCTTCTGAATCCAGTGCAGTAATTATTGAAATGATATAACTTACGATGTCATGAAGCAATAGTTTTAGAGCAGAAAATCCCAGCTTTTTGTTTAAGCTTAATGTGACCCATATTCATCCATATGCCAATTCTATAGATCATACAAGACAGATGCTTATAGGTTACATTCATTCAGGATATTATGAACATTTCCAGGACTCTAAAGAGAAATACACAGAAAATTACAGCTTTCATTTACTTTCATGAGATATTAAAGCAGTTTGTAAAAACAAATTGCAGTGAGGACCCTGTTCTTTTTAACCAGAGGAAAAAATTTCTGTTGTTATGTATTAAGGCAATGACTAAAACATCAATGCAATTGTGCTTTACAATGCTAATTAGTTTGCCTTTTAATATTGGAAAAATTCACTGTTACTAATTGAAATCTTTAAAACAGAAAAATGTTTATCAATAGTTTGAAACCTGTTCTTTAACTGATGGATATAAAAAATGTTCTAATATAGCTGTGCACCAGCTGACCAAGATGAAGAAATACAAAGAAACATTTGAAATCTGTATGTTTGCACTTGTTTAAAATTTGTTTAGTCAATGGAATGATTATATTGCTCCTTGAGGTATTTATACAGTGCTTGGATTAGTTATATCACCTTGGTGATGCACAGTTAAGTCATAACAGTTCTGAGGCCTTTCAACAGCTCTTGTGCACGGCATGAGGTCTCTTTGCTCAGAACTAGTTGGAAAAGAAAAATAAATAATATTTTAAATTTAAATTTAAAATTTAAACTGTTTAATTAAAAGTTTTTTGTTTACTCTCTCTGTTGGAGTTGCCAGATGGATAAACTAATAACGATAAAACGGCACTAGCAATAGGAAGACCAATTACATGAAATACTATTACAGGAATGAGAAAAAAATCAGAGCCCATCCTTTTAGAAATTGATGGGGCATGGAATTGTGAGTGTTTGCAAGTTAGGAAGATGTTTCCTTGCAGACACTTGTGTTTCCAGTGGTGTGCCTGGCTGTAGTTGGATTTCAGCATACAGTACACAGCTATTCTGTTGCATGCCCTGGCTGCTGTGTTGGTGGTCATTGCTAACTGAAATTTGGAGATGGAGTGGACTGTCTCTGCTTGAGGCAAAAATAAACTGAAAGGAAGCGAAGGCAAGGAAAAAGCATCTCTAATTATGACTGTTATTTGTTTTGGTGTTCACTAGGCCAGTGTAGACTTCTGTGTTATGGTAAATGCTGAGATAAAAGTAGGCCTTACTCAAACAGTGGAAATAATCTTCAGGCTCTGCTTTGGGTTAGCTGCAAATATCCAGTCTAGTGAATACGGCAGATGGTCAGCAGAGGTTGAAGGTGAGGCTGAGTAAACTCGGAGACACCAGCTGTTTCATCTTCCTGTAGCTGGTCTGAAGAGTTTGTCTCCTCTGTAAGCTCAGTTCATGCCCAGGAATTAAGGTCTATGTGAAACAAGGAATCTGACCTTGGAAATATTTAATTTACAGCAACTTTCTCTCAGAGTCAGAAGTAGTAAAGTCATCCAGAAGCCCCATGCTGAGCAGAAGAGGACAGTGCTGTAGTGAACCCTTCATGTGCTGTATTTTATAAGTTTCTAAAAGGAGAATAACTAGCCTTACAAGGATTGAAATAGGACTCAGACCCAAGCTAAGTGCTTTTACCGATGGCAAATAGAGTCACTGTCATCTTTTTTCCTTTTTTTTTTCCTCTCTGGTCTCTGAATCTTGTGTTTTTGCTGCTCTGGAGCAGCAAACTGGCCCCTAGTGCTAGAATTAGTGATGAGAGCAGGGACTTGTGTGTTCACACTTCTTTAGGGATGGCAGAGAATCGGGGTACTTGTATGTTTCTACCTGAATACCTCTTTGGTTATATGCCTTCAATCAGAGAAAGGAAGGAGTTCAGGTGCTCTCTTCCCCTGAATTTTGTATTTTCTGTTGATAAATTTGATGTCTTTCCCAGGGAGCAAGCTCATTTTGCATGTATTTTCTTTGTCAGCTGTTCCTCTCATTGACCGGAGTGAACCTGGATGCTGACTCTAGAGTTTGAGTTTCAGAGGGGCAGAGCCATCTGAGGAGAGGAAATTGTGACACCTGGGGCTCACAGTTCTTTCAGTGTCTCAGTTTATTTATCCTCTGGCATTGGCAATTTTCTGAACAAAACTAACAAAATAATTATTAAATCTACTTAATTCAGAATCAATATTGCTAAAGACAATAGGACCATTACTTAATCTAAAAATAGAACAAAAATGATGGCTAGCTAGCATGTCCCAGCTCTCTTCCCATCAGCATTTTTGAGGTATCCTTGCCCTGACCACAATGCTAAACTCAGTTGCAAGTTATATTCTTTATTTCCCTATTCAGCCTGAGAAATAATTAGGTATCTCATGTCCTTCTATGGACCTATCCAGAATGAAGTCATAACATAGCCCATAAATAAAACTGGTAATAGTTCAGTATTTGTGATTATATTATATCCTGTCTTATGGATTATTTAAATCATGACCAAATTTTGTTTTCAAAACAATTTAGAAACAACAGTGCTGAATTATAGTTTTCCTCTAAAAATGAAAAGTAGAATCTTGCAATCTGCAGAGAAACACAACAATGCACTGCAAGCTCATGGAGAATGAGGCACCTGGTTTTTATAATGATTTTTTTTTAAAGAAAGTATATCAAGCATCATTAGATCTCACAAAAAAGTAGTCAAGAAATGGTTTGAGCTATACAGATAGCCTAAGACTCCTTACTAGTTTGTAAAATGGATAAGAAACTAGTTTGTTCACATTCAATATTCAGTGCGTCGAACAAAATATATGCAAGAGTCAGTGACAGCAGCATAAATGCTAATTGATAAGATGCTGGGAATAATTTTGCATCAAGTCCTAATCAGACTGTTTTTCCACTTATCAGCATCACCACTCAATACCTGACAACTTTTAGATTATCTTGAATGTGTTGAAAATCTGCTGTGCTTTGCAAGCGACTTTGACAGTCGTGATCTGCACAGAATCCAGAAAACTCAAGCTGTACTTTTCCATGTAGCTCATACTTAGTTAAAGATTTTTCATTTATCATAACAAGAATTGGGGAGAATACCCGTATGGAATATTATACCTTATTTTTTAAAACTCACAAAGCCAAATTTTCGTCGAGATTATTGAGAAATGTTATTTTAGAATTTGACAAGTCTGATTTTGAACATTTTGGGAGGTTTTTTGACTATGTTCAAATAGAGATACAATACATATATGCACACATTTCTGTGGGAGGACTGAAAGATCAAATAACTTCAAATACTGAAACTGTGAAATGTATCATAAAGCCACATTACATTATGGACAGTGGGAATGATTAGCAGATCTGTCTAAGCTAAGGACAAAATGTTCTTACATCTAATGAGTTTCTTGGAAAGATGGAGTGAAAAGTGTTCGTAGATGTTAAAGAAAGGGTTCTGGTTTAAGTTGTGAGTTGTTCTTTATTCCCTCTGTAATCCTTGACAAGTTTTCTGATCACTGCTACACTTTCTTATTTTTCTCTGTGTGCACGCATTTCTTTTGCATTAGTAATTATTATGATGCTGTAGCCAAGTCACTGTAAAGTTTTAAGAAGCCTACAAAAATCTTGTAGAGGATAGAATTACTCAGAAAACCTAGAGCAATCCTGCATCACTAGGAAGGAATCTGATTCTGCACCTTTGCTGGTACAAGACTTCAAAAGTGTTTCTTTTTGCTGAGATATTAAAATTCAGTCCATGGCATTCATGATCATCAAGATGTTGGTTTTGCTGTGGTTCAAATACATCTATTCATTCTGATATTTGCCATTCTACACTTTGAGTCATTTTTTAAGTCTAGATAAAGTAGGAAATTTTCCTTGGAGTGGAAATCATAGTGGTCAAACCCTGGCTCAACACCATGAGGCATCAACCCGCCGTTACCTTGGCCTCAGCTTGAGATCAGACAGGGCATCCCACCATGGGACATTGTGAGTAGCTGTTGGATTGGGAAACACAGCGGGAGTGTGTGTATGTGACCTTGTGGGTCCATAAAACCAGGCTGCAGGTATGGGGGGACAGGCTACAACCTCTGGAACTATCTGTAGCATGTGTTTAGAAATGTGTGAGTGCTTATTAACATTTCACAAGTGTCTAGTATTGAGGTATGTATGTAGTATGACTGATAATTGATCCTAAATGTAGGTTAATTACAAGTCAATAGTAGATCAATAAACTGCTTCAATCCTGATTTGGTTTAAACTACATGAACTGAGCAGTTATTCCCTGTGACAGATACCAAGAGTATAATGATATTATTACTGAAGACTGTGATAAGTAGATAATACTTAAGTAAACTGCTTTTGCAGAAATTTTCAATTTATAACTTTAATATGGAGTCTGCCAAAAGTATTGTTTTTTTGAAAGATATACTTTGGAAATGTGTTGAGTTTTTTTGGAAATTCAAAATCTTTATTTGTGGATTGTTCCAAAGTGCTGGTAAAATATTGTTAATACTAAAAAATTACAAAAACTATGAAATGGAAATATGACTTGCATGTGAAAAAAAAATTGAAATAAAAGCAATGCTAAAAAGCTAGCACATCAAAATGTTTCAGCTGTCAAATTTCATAGCTCCGCAACGAATCTTATATCTTGGCTTATTGTCTTGAGTTTGTGGTTTTTTAATTAGACTTTGAATTCTAATAAGATGAAGATTATTTTTTCAAAAGAAATTAGTTTTCAAGCTATTAGCATATTTATATATGTAATATTGAATGTGACCCTTCGTTAAAAATTCACAGTAAATTAACTTTTCCCTTAATATAAATTATATTTTAAAGCCACTTTAATTGTCCATAATAAAACCCAACATTAGTCTGAGATAAATTCTCATAGGAAAAATATGATATATTTATATCAATAAACTTAGTTGTGTCAATTTGACTTAAAAGGAATACTTAAGCCTGGAATTCCACACAAAAAAAGTTTGAGCATTAAACTCACATCAGATGAATGGCAAAATACTATGCAAAAGTAGAATATCTTTTCTTTGTATCGTAGATCTTGAAAGTTTTTTGAAAGTGTCTATTGTCTTCATGGTCAGATACTTAAAGCTTTCTTCTTAATTATGTTAACATATGTTACAACACATTATAAAACAAAATGCAACCAATGTGTATTACCAATAAGCTGTTTTGCAAACAGAGAAATTAACTTGGAAAATAATTTATTAAACATATTTTAACTACAAATGGCACATCATAATATCACAGAAATGAATAGAAATCCTGTTTTTTCGAAGAATTAAGTAGGATTTTAGCTTTAGCTCTCCATCTCTTTCCCCACTACCCAAAATGAATATGTAATGCCTCAAACAAAGTATTTTAATATTGTAATCTTTGATTACAATGTGATAAAGAAAAGCATCAAGAAAGGTTGCTTTTGTGCATGGCATCTGTTGGAGTAAAATTGTAAGCTAGAAGTAATTATTAGAGTTAGACAAGTGTATCTGGGTTACTTAAAGACTTTGGAAATTATTTCATTTTGAAATAGGTTGCCTTGCCATATATACTAATATAAGGATTAAAGATGCTAAAGCCTCACAACCCAAATGCTAAATGAGTCTCCATTAAGACCCTGGCAGATCAACCTGTCTGATCTTTGCAGGAAGATGGAATAACTACTAGATGCCATTAAAAAAATAACATTTTGGAAGCATACAAAATTTGTCAGTCTAGCAATACATGAACCATTTCCTCTTTAAACTGGAAGATTTCATATGGTATTAGAAGGGCCAAATTACCTTTCCATTATTGTTGAAGTGCCTAAGCCCCAGAGATGTTCTTCCTACCTTAGGAGGTAGGAAGGTTTGATTCCTGTGCTTATACCAAAAGAAAATGAAAAATGGTTTTTCCAAGTACTGAATATTCTTGGAGGTTTTAAAAGTTTCTTATTTCATGTAAGGAGGAAACGAAGTTTTTGTGAAGCTTATCACCTAGTAATTTGGTCATTGACTTATCTGAAAATTGGTTCCTGGACCCCGAGATTTGCCCTGTCCTGAGTAAGGATGAACAAATATCTGGTGAAGAGGAAGAGGAGGAGGATAGGAAGAATTGGGTCAGCATTTAATGTGAGAACGTGAAAAGTTACATTTCAATTTAAGAAAACCTTTCTGGCGAAAGTTAATTTGAAAACATACTTCTAATAAAACATTTAATAAATACACAAAGTAAAAAATTTGTTAAAAAATATTTGCTGCATGGTTTGAAACACTCATCCTTTAAACCACGTAAGCAAAGCTTTTCTTACCAAATCGAAATAAGGTGGTAGTGCCACTGCACTGTTATCTGTAAGGCCAGTACTGATACTTATACTTGTTTAAGAAATATGAAACTTGAGCTCAATTCATCTATCAGCCCGAGGACTTTTGACTGCTGTCCAGGAACTTGCTCAAAACATGATGAAGCATCTCATTTAATAAATTAGTATTTTTTATATTAAACATTATTTATCAGCCTTTTCCTCATGGTAAAACATGGTGTAGGAAATCCATACATTTTTTCTGGTTCAAGAACTTTACTATCTTCATTTTCCAAAAGAAATCAGCATATTTTAATATTAAACAAAAATCTTGACTTAAATAATTTCCCTGTGTATTAAGCTCATTAAGAAGTATCAGGCTCTCAAATCCATTAATTTGAGTAGTGTCGCCTGCAGTAATGCTACTGAATTTATTGCTGAAAGATAACATTTGGATAAAGAGACCATTCCTTTACAAATGACTTCTGAAAAGAAATCACTGCCCTTATAGAACCTAATTTAATTAATCTTCTAGATGAAGGCAGTAGTCAGTAGGAAAAATTTGATGTTGTTTAGCCTCACTCTTATGAATATTAATATTCAATAAAATAATTCTTCTGTGTATTCATGAATACTATAAATGTACATTCAGAGCTCCAGCTCTAAAAGTTGCCAGTAGTTCTTCTTGTACCTCTCTTGTTGTAAACAAAGACTATCACTTTCCTCCATTAGATTTATACAAAATTTTTACAATGGAAATTATGGTGAAACTCTCATTTAAGGCAGAAAATAATTAATGAATGTGAACCATGCTTGTCTTAAGCCGCACTTGGAGAACTCTACTGTATGTCTGTGTGTATGATTTGAGAATTAACATCTACAGCACCTGACATTTTAAATTGCATAATTATGCTAGAATGCATAAATAGAAGTAACAGTTTTTAGGTCCCTATGTGAACAGAATCTAATTTCATTATTAAAAGCATATAAGAAGCCTTTTTTAAAAGACTAAAATAAACCAAACCCTTTTTTTCATGAACAATGGATTAACACAATAAGCAAATTATTTAAACAGTGTTAACCTGGATTCAAGGATTAGACCTGGTAGTGTCGAAGTGGAGAGTTCACAGTTTAACAGGGACTGGAAGGTAGCCCCAGTTTTGCAGAACCCTTCTGCTTCCCTTCAGAGCTCCCTGCTCGCAGAGCTGAGGGAGCCCGATGGCACAGCTCTGCAGAAACAGTGTTTATCACACATTTCACCCCTTCAGGGTCTCCCTTATGACACAATATGTTACTAAATCTTGTGATCTCGAGCATTCAGACAGCAAATAGTTTCAACTCCCATCAAGTTCTATACAGTGAAGATAGACCCACATTCTACCTGCACAAAAATTTTACTCTCTCTGTGCAAGATTTAAATCTCTAGGGCCTAGCAAGAATAATAGAGAATATATTTCCAAATAACGTAGTGTTTATACTCTCTGAAGATGAAGCAATGTTTTGAAAAAGAATAAATTCATTCAAACTACATTAATAAATCTTAATAAATATTAAAAGGAGATGGGACATCGAGGTGAACCTTATGAAGAGCAACATCCCTCAAGCAAAATTACATTAGCTTTTGGAGATTTAATTCAGTATTTCCTGGAAATTTACAGAGAGACAGTATTCACTGACCAGTATTTTCCCCTTTTCACTTTTAAAGTACTTCATAAAAAAATAAAAATCAAAATAATTATTTTGATTTAAAGTATTCTTAATAGACATAAAGATGTCTAAAGCTGGATATGAAATTATTCTAGGAAAGAAAGGAAAAGGAAATAGTTGAAAGAGGTTGCACTCAAACCTAAATTTTGACTGCAATTTTACCTTTTCTATACAATTCTGAACCAGCAGCTTTTACTTCAAAATCACGTATTTGTCTTCAACAAGTAGCAACTTCATTATGCGTGGGTTGTACCAGAGTTTTAGAGGTGACTGTAAGTCCACTAATGAAGGTGGATCTCCACCTTTTCCCATATGCTGTTGACTTTCAGGTTTTTTGGATGATATTTTTTTTGTTAAATCATTCAGATAAGTCATGTTTTAGAAGAGTTTCTATTCTTTAGACATTTTTGTTAGAGTGTGGATAAATCAAGTTACTTCACTTGTTTAATTTGCTAATTGTATCACAGCAAATTGGTTCAAAACAGTTTACAATCACCCCTTTAGTAGTATTGCAGTAAGCATAAAGAGAGGAAATATCAATGGTGTAGTATGACAGAGATAGTAGTAAACAACTTTTCCTAAACCTCTGGAGTTAGTTACTTCAAGCTCAAGCAAAGACTTCTTGGTACATGACCTCTTCACCATTTTAACAGAATCTAAGATTATTTTCTAAAGGATTTGATTTTACTTTTACCTAGAAATGCTTTATAATGTTATGGTTACATAGAGAAAAATAGAATATTTTTAGACTAAAATATAAGTTGATCTGCTTCATTTAACTATAACTGATTTTTGAAGGATGTAATGCCATTTTTTTTTACATTCCCTGTTCCATGTTTGAAACTATTCTCAAGTTATTGGCAAGTTAATAATTTGTGTCAGCACTCCTGTAACTGAGCTAAAACATTTCTAGGAGTATATAAGTTTAGATATTGCATCTTATAGAAATATACCTCTGCTCTCGATACCATGGCTGAAGTAGATACAGCATATGAAGAAAAGATAGCTGGTAGAGAGAATACAGTGAGATTCTGATGAATTTGAACTTCTGTGTTAATCTAAGAGCAAAACCCAATCATATATCTGTTTTCAAAATGGCATATTTTGGTAAGTTTTCATTTCAGACGATGTTTCTGTCAAAAGTTGTTTTTCATTCCTCAATTAAATATTTCAGGTACTGTGAAGAATTTTCCTATACTCTGCTTAGACAAGATAAAACCCTGATAATCAGCACTTTCAGTCATCAGCATTCTAGTACTCATAAAAAGAAAGTAACAATTTTACGCTTGCCAGTGACAGCAGAAAATTTTTTTCCTACTTGGCTGTACACTGCACAGAACATGTTAAGTCTTCTAGGGTATTGGGTTTCTTTGTTTTGGTTTGGTTTTTTGCTTGCTTTTTTTGTTAAGGAAAACTACTTCTGGCAAAGCAGAAAATATATAACTGTAATGCTGTGAGTGTAGCAGATACATGCGTTTCTGTGTTACTGATTAATACAAAATATGTGAGGCCTGACCTAGAACAATACTGCAGCTTAATTCTGTATTTGTGGAGATTACATTTTTTATGTCAAGACACTGAGGCATTTACACTATGTGGATATTTTCCGAAAGCTAAGAAATAGTGAAAATTATTTTCCCAGTCTAATGCAGTTGTTACAAGCAATGTAACAGCTGGTGATCTACATTTCAGTGAAAGATGAACAAACTGGTCTATGCACCTGCAGAGCGTAGATAAAAATTAATAAGAAACTAAGAAGTTAAATAATGAATGAACATGCAAAAGGGTGAAGGTGAAAGATGAGCAGCAACACATTCATTGTAATTAAGTCAGAAATTCCAATCAGTCTTTAAAATAAAAGGTGAGGGTGAAAGAACTTGCTCAGACCACAGATTTAGTAAAACATGAGCAATTACCTTACATACTAAGAGAGGAACCGAATACCTATGCTCTCCAGGCATCATTGCTTGCACACTCACTTCAGAGTACAGCCATTTGCAGATATAAGAGCTATTCTAAAGTAACAGTATGGAAATATAGACTGTGGTTTTGCTGTTAGAGTATAACTCATACACCATTAGGCAGACAAGGATGGAATAAAGCACGAACACTTGAAGCCAGATACAAAAGCAGGGATTCTGATACTCAGATACTCACCTGAAATTTTCCAGAGCAACCAGTTTCCATGCATACCTAGAGCTGACTACAGCAATTAGGCAAATAAGTTCAAAACCAGAAACCAAGGCACTGATAAAACACACATCAAGAAAATAAGTGTGATTAAAAACGGCATTTGTGGATACTTTCTCTTTGATGAGTTTTGTATCTTGAACTCAAGTTGAATTTCCTTACTCTGAAATGGTAGAGTAATGTGTAGGGTCCAGCTGACTAATCTGGCAGGTTGATTGGAGCACTTTCCATCATATCTGTTGAAGCCTTACTATCATACAGCAAAGACTGTCAGGGTAAATTTTGGCTGTAATTTTACTAAAAGATGACACTAGCTAAAATTAACAAGTTATTTATTTGAAAATGTTTTCCAAGTTAATTGAAGAGTATAGACTATTTTGACTCTACTTTTCATAATAAAAAAAAAAAAAGGAACAAAAAGGGGGTATTAACTATTTCCTATTAAATATGCAACACAATTAAAATAGCATGTGCCATATGGTTCTGCTTTACTTGTGAGAAGTTATACGGCGAACTGAGGAAGAAGCCCAGAGTTTGCTTCCTTTCCAAGATGAAATAATCAGATTTTAATTCTTCCCTATCCAAACTTCATTTGCTTTATAATGAAATAAATGTCTTCTAAAATGCTGAGCAGGTCACATTTGCCATTCACAAAATTTTCTGGTCCTGAGCCAAGGTCTCTGCAGTGATACAAGTGTGCCCTTCCCTAGCTATACATGTTACATACTTAGTGGAGTAACCTGTGATGAAAAAGCACTGTGCAGACATGGCATAGAGTTTTTCAAAAGCTCTGTCTCTGCATAAGCAAATAAAAAGTTCATAAGCCTGTTCAAAGACTCTCAGCAAGGAGCCCTTTCATGCCAAATTTGTGCTCTCCAGCCCAGCTGTTTCAGTTGCAAATGTCTTTGGAAGAAGTTCACAACAGCAACTTTACAGCATGGAAGAGAAGGTCTCCCCTTCCTTCTTTTTACTCTTTGTATGGAGATTGCAAGGAACCTTTTTTACTTAGTGTCTCAGCAAATACTTCTCTTCCCTCAGAAACCAACTCTGATTTTGTAATTTCAACTGTTGTTAAAAATTTACAGGATCTAAAAAAGGGCTGTACATAATCTTCAACTATAGCAGTTGTTTCCACATACACATTGATACTAAAACATAATGGTTAGCCTTAGCTTTTCTAGTTTTCTCATGAGGTAGGTAAATTATGGGTCCCCATCTGGATTACATATAAATAAAAGTGGCAATTTATTTATCAATTGGTAAAAGTGCAAGACTTCTATTACATAGATAAGTAGTTTTTATTTACTGGTATGTAATTATCTGTATTAACAGACAAAATACTATTCTTGAAATGACCAATATTTTCTCTGACTTGACAACACTTTCCTCCAGCTGGAAAACTTTCCCATTAAATTCACTTTGAAAAAAGAACCATACTAAGACTAGATTTATTACTTAATAGATGTTCATCACATTGCTTAATGCTTTATTTCATGGTCCATATTCATCATCCTTTTTGATTCTTAAATCTATACCCAATTCTTTTTTAACATCTGGTGTTCTTTCTCTTCCATTTTTTTAACAGAATAATTTGTTTGGGCAAAATGTTCCTTCTTATAATACCCTTAATCCTCATGGGTGTTTGGAACATAGGCAGGAGAATAGGACTTCTGCGATTAAATGTAAAGACATTTGCAAGATTGTTTCATTTTCAGACAAATATAAGTTTATTCCTTCAATGACATCATCTGTTGACAGTCTTTGACATAAATCTGCTGTTGCTGGGAACTGGGGAGAATGTACTTGGAAAGGAAATTGTTCTGTGAACAATAGATCTATGTGCAGAATTCAAGGTCAATTTAAATATAAACAAATTTCCTTTTAAAATCAGCATTAAACTTGGGAATATAGTTCATTGAAAATTTGCAAATTCTTCAACATATTTTAACATTAGCTATTTGCCATATAACACATCATATTGATTTTCGTTTCGTTAAGCACATGTATCCGATAAGACTATTGTCATAACCTCATCTGAATGGCTAATATAGCAGTACTGAAAATAAGTGTTGCATTCTAGACATTTCGGTAGAAGACACTAAAGTTTGGGGGTTTTTTTAAGTCATAGACTTTTTCTAAGAAAAATAAAACATAAATATTAAAATTTCACTAATTCACCATGGTGCCATACACCATATCTGAAATCTCATTCTAATCCTGTCAGTCACCACACACTCCACTCATTTCAATAGAGTTGCTAATAAATACTAGCCAAAAAAATTAGGAAATACATAACACGTTCTTTTTGTATTACCACATTCTTGTAGCTTTTTCCAGCAATGAATTTACATTTTAACAATACTGAAATTTCTTGTTGCGTAGTTCCTTTCCTTTAAAATAAAATAAAGAAAGAAGAAAAAGCATTAGAAAATACAAACCTGAAGGATCACAGAATCACAGAACGTTAGGG
>NW_010169540.1:0-7824 GCF_000695765.1 Mesitornis unicolor
GCCAGTTCGTAGTCCACCTCACTACCCGTATGGAAAGAAGTATATATCTTAAAGAACAGCAAATTAAAAACTTGAACAGAAAAATAACATTTTTTTTCCTTCCCCAAATATTACTGATTTAGGCACTTTTTTCTATGTTGAATGTAATTTATCATCTGCTATTCATAATCATACCAAAAATAAGGCTAACTACCATCTTTTTCTTTATATCTGGCTTTATAAAATCAGGATGCCACTTCAGTGCTGGAAACAGAAAAGACTCATTTTGTCAGCCAATATCCAATTTGATCCCTACTAGTGCTGTTAAGGTGAAAAGTTGCCTTGGCAAGACTTACTCAGCAAGACTTATTTTTGTAGCTTGGGTTAGACATATAAATGAGAAGTTGTTCAAATAGAGATGCACTGTCCAGAGATAAATTTCATCCTTACTATAGATCCTTTTGACCTAACAACATTTTTCACTGCATTTTTGAAATTTTACCTGACTATATGCATTAAACAAACTTCTGACTAGTCATATTAAAAAAAAAAAAACACCAAACATTTGATTTCCTGTATGCAGTTCTGATTTCCTGCTATGATTTTAAATGTTGTAAAAGTAAAATTTGTTGGCTATTCTACAACTTTACTGTAGTTACAAGATCTAGAGCTGAAAATTCACAAATTCAAAAAATTCACAATTCCAGGCTTCAGATTTTCCAGCCGCTCTCCACTCTCTTCAAGCATAAAGAAAAACAAGATGATAGTTCACATTTAGAAAGAGAATAGAAGAATGAATACACAGAATCTACAAGCATATGCTTGAATATTCTTAATTTGAAAATTCATAGAACAGCCATTAGGCTTTTCAGGGAGAAAAGAAAGTAATACTAAATTCAAAATTTAAAATATTGTTAAAGAAGCTCAGAATAATTTAAAAAAAAGAAAACCAAAGAAGCTCTCATTGTTCCAAATATAATACTCTTAATATTTAGCTGACCCCAAATTTTCTTTGATCTAATAATTAAAAACATTTTCATTCCTCCTTTAATTATATTGCCACTTTGCTGAAATTCATTGTAGCCAGGGTTCATTTAAGAGTTGATCTACATTTACAGCAGCTATCAGTAGTCCTGGCTTTCCATATCATTCTCAGGTTACTGTGTGCAATAATATGCCTAAAGTGTTGGTATATAAAAAGCTGGAAGAGAATATATAATCTGGAAGCTTTTTGCAGAAAAAAAAATGGTATTTTTAACACTGGGGACTAAGCTGATGGGCTGAAAAGCTCTGCTTAGGTGGTCAGCAATTAACATTACAAAATTACATGTATATTTAAACTCTATTTAGCTTGCATTTCCTTTGAGTTAGTTTCAAAAGGGGTGGCTCACAGCTTGCCAGTCTAACAAGAACATCCACAGACTGCTGACGTGAGCTGTTGATGTGGTTGTCACAGCTTTGTTTTGTACTGTGGTCTTTCATTATGTGCACTTCATTCTTGGTCTTCAGATGTACATGTTGGCCATACCTCCAAAATAGACCAGATGCATTTCACAAACTGCTCGGTTCTGTCTATGAGTCATCAAATAAAGGATTTATTAGAAAACATCTTTACCAAGGTGTGTGTACGAAGTTGAAGTAGAGTCAGCATATGTACCTGGTGAGCAGACACACTAATGATGGCACATGGCCCACTGTAGAGACAGTGCCAAATGAGAGCTGCTGAGTGACTTCTAGAAATAACTGAAGGGAGAAAAACAACATTCTGCAAGTTCTGCTTTCGTGAAATGAAAATGAAAAGACTGAAGCATTGTGGCTTGTAGGTAGCACAGGATCTTTAAAAACTGTGTCCAGGAGATGTGGCAAGTTTATATATTAAAATGAATTAAAAATCATAGATGACAAAAGAAACAGTTCTCAAAGTCAACAAGTAAAACTGAAAAACAGGAAGACAAAATAGATGAAACCAGAGAGAAGAGGAAAAAAAGCTGCGATTAAGTGAAAAGAAGAGATTAACTCCAAAGATCCAGATCAGAAAGCTCAGGAAAACAAATGTGTAGGAGATGTAGTAACTATTACAGAAATCTCAAAATTTTGAACTCCAGTCATTTGTATTTTCAGCATTTCAATACTGAGAAAGTATTACTAAACTGATAAGAGATGTAGTATATAAGGAGATGGACTAAGACTTTACAATAACTGTAAATGAATACTTACACGACAGGAAAGTTTTCATATCTTATTAATAATTTCTTCCTTACTAACATTACAATGGTCTCTGCCTGTGTTCCTTTCTTCTAACACTGCCACAAGGTTGTTGCATTAATCAGCTCAAAATACAATCAAACCTTTTTTTTTCCCATTAACATCAGTGAAAATACTCCCAGAATTTAAAAGAATATGATTGTATACCTATTTTAGTATACATATTATATAAACTAGATATTGTGCATATATATAAAAGAATATATTAGAATAATAACTGTTCTATGTTATATAAAATTATAAATTCAATATCTATAGCTTTATATAACATCCATTACTATATTCATAAAAATACATAAAGCAAATATATGTGTGATATATATATATGAATGGCATATGATATAATATATAAATGGGTGTGCCTATACACATACATTACTGCCTGTAAAGTATGATGCATTTTGGTACATTTGAATGAGTGAAATCAAGTTAGAGTAATGTGCACAGCCAATTGAAAAATGAAAAAATAGAACTCTTCCATAGAGTACTTTTAGAAACTTTTGAATAATATTATTTTAGGAAATTAAAGAAGCTAAGTACAGTCAAAGTGAAGGTTTACAGGAAATGATGTGATTGTTGGGGTAGTTCTCTTAATTATGACTTCTTCAGAAAAATATTCTTATTACTCCTATGATGAAAAAAGTGTGTTACAGTACAGAAACAATTTTGTGAACCCTGTACATTTCTGAACTATACAACTGCATATTGAGTCGTTTTATATAGTATTTTGATTCATAGTGTGAGTTTTATAACATCCTGGAAGAACATATACCAGAAAAATAATTGCCCAAGGTTTTCCTCAGTAGTGCAAACTGAACACCTCTTAAAAAAAAAAACAAAACAGAACAAAAACAAACAAAAAAACCATGTAAAAACCTCAAACACTAAACTAGCCCACAAGGCAGATAGAAATATCCAATAGTAACTTGTTTAACTCATTTCTTGACATCACTGCCAACATGTATCTTCTAGACAATATCATTATGCAATTACAATGAGCTAAACAAGCACACAAACTCCCTTTATAGCAGAATAGTGTTTATATACAGTGTTTAGCTTCAATTGTTGCTGGAAATAGAGGAAACATTTTGAAATATCATCACTTCGGAGCAAAAACACCATACAGTAAAGGCTTCTAAGTAAAAGCATGCAAAAAGGAGGGTGGTGCTGCTATTTTTGTTTTGCTGTCGTAGCCCAGTCAAAGGAGATTTGCAGTTTAGGGAATGAGTGGCAGAACAAACTCCAGCTGTGACCACATGCTCTGCGAGATCCAACCAGGTATGAACTGGGTCCTCACGTAATTATACTCACACGCTCTTGCCTTGCCCACCTCTTGGAGCATGCCAAAGCAGTTGGTAACAAAAGAGGCACCCCCATTCTTACCCTAGAAAACCAAAGAAACCTTTCAGGGCCATTCCTGAGAAATCGTGCACACACCTCTTTCATATGCAGTACAACCCTTGCAGTTTAGAAGTTTGCACATGCAGACAGTCACAGCACAAATAGAAACTGGCAACACAACTATGACTGCTCCTCCTTAAAAACCTCATAAGCCTTCTCTTCAAAGAGATTTATGAATAATGGGAACTAAATAATTCATGGCACCGCACATGCCAGTCCAAATAGCCTCTTCCTTTTTAAGGTTTCAGTTTGTAGATGTGTGATCAAAAGGCTTCATCAGTCATGATAGTGGCATTTGTACTCAGTCCAAACAAACGTATTTGCATCTGAATGTTTTTCATTGAAATGAGAGATATAATATGCAAGCCAAGTTCCAACTAAAAGGCATTTTATGCTATTTAAATTCAGTCAAATTAAAGGCTGAATGGAACCTAAAAGGTCTACTCTCAGAACAGTAATTTGACACATCATAAATAAGACGCATTTTTTTGTTAGAGTACCTCAGCACTTGTCTGAAAATTTTACACAGCAACTTAACAGTGCTGCCTCTTGAGGAATAATGAGGTCTCGCATATAAAGTAATGAAGTAAACAGAAACATAACACGCTGCCACCAGTTCAAAGATTTCACACACTCATATATATTTACACAAAACCAAAGTATGTAAAAGTAGTTGCTTTGTGAAGGTAACATTAACCTTGAAGAACTCGTTACTACAGTTTTGAGAAAATATATACGTGTCTCATACATCAATTCTCACCCTGTTTTATAAATCCTATTTATTAGTAAGGCGAGGATCATTCTTCACTATGTCCGTTGCTCAGTTTTCCTACTACATTTTAAAGTACCACAAGAAGTCCCTCAAAAAATAACAAAAAGAAACCAGTTCATAAAGATCTCAATTATTTAATGTGGAAGAAGTCACAGGAATTTCACCTTGGAAAGAGAAAAAGCAGTAGGATTAGACTGAAGTTCTTGTTTTTGATAAGTGGGGAATAAATACAACTCTCATAATTTGAGGTGAACACTAATTTTTAAGACTATTAAAAGCCTAAAATGTCCTTTTCCTATGACCCTTAGTGGGGATAAACAGGATAATTCTTACTAATTGTTAGAGGAGTATACTTTTTAGAAAGTCCTTCTATTGTATTTAGCAAAGACATGAGCTGGTGAAAGACAGAATTAAATATTATGTATGACCCCATACTGAAGCATGTCACAGGTCAGTCTTTTCATTTGAAGTACATCTTTTTTGGGGTTTTAGTTTGTTTGGGTTTTTTAAAATACAAAAAATATCAGTTTACTTTACAGAAAACAAAACCTCATGGATTACTTATCCCAAATATATTATATTTAGGTCTTAATTTTCAAGTCCTTAAATTTATTTAGTGATTAGTATATGCACTATACATGAGATACACTACGATGATCCCAATGATGTTTATATTCTTTCATATACAGTTTATTTAACTATGTAGAGAATGTATTATTTTAATGTATCCCTAATTTTGACGTGGAAAAAAGTTTACACGAATAAAAGTTAAAAGAAAAGGAATGTACTCTAGAAAGCAAGGCTACTTCAGAGCATGAAGGTACAGACTTCTCAGGAAAGCAGTCGGGAATGGCTTGTGGCAGACTGGCACAACACGGCACCAGAACTGTGATTGCTAATGGGTAAAGCCATGGAATAGCGCTAGAGCGTTGTATATTGGAAGATGACAGTGATGAGGGCACATGTAGAAAAATGATTATCAACTTCAGACCCCTAGAGCAGCGTGAATGAAATCACATCCTTGTGTTCTGGGAAATAAAACAGGCAACTTCGATAGAAATGGAAGACAGCCTTTAATTATCTAAAAGTAAATTGGGAGCAGCCCATGATAATTCAGAAGTGGCGTTATTATAGAACACAATGCAGAGTTAATTCAGAAATCAGTTTGTTCAAAAACATCAACAGCTGGGCTTAATAATAGACACAATGAATCAGAAATGAAGAAAAGCTTGAGACAGAAGATTATTGAGCAATTCCAATAATATTATTAGATTTACAGCTACACAATGGCAAAAAACTGTATGTTAGAATTGTTTAAATAAAGGAAAACAATAATTTGAATTGATGATCTGCAAAAAATTAACTTTTACAGCATTATTTTACCTAGTTGTGTTTCAGACATGTTTGGTTATGCTTTTGCCATGGCAAAAGGTAACATTCCTTTATTAAATTTAAAATAAAATAAATGCTGTAATGACAAAAGACCAAAATATAATTTTAATGAAAAAAATGCTTTAATGTTAAAAAGAAGTTTTAATTACATAGTGCCACATTCTGATATTTCTATTTACATTCAGTAAGGTCTCCTGCAAACTCTTTCATTGTTCCCACAGTACTTGATACTTAAATTCCATTACATTTAGGAAATTATGGGAAGAGCACAATCAGACTATCAGATGATTAATGCCAGTACCACTGTCAAAGCAAAAATAGTGGCTGACTCTAAGTTTGGTTAGAATGACTGGATATTTTATTAAAATAATTATTATAAAGTTGAACTGTGTAAAACACATGGTCAAATTTTACATGTAAAAAGTAAATACGGAAAGCAAATACTGTAGTGCCACATCTTGTTCTGCAGACAACAGAAATGAAAAATTTTCAGAGGTTTTGTTTTGTTTTGTTTTTTCTTTACAGGAGAAGAATAAGGCTTTTTTTCTCTAGGCAAATCTCATCAACCTTGTCTCTTTCTATCTAACCAGTGATCTTTCCAGCTGCAATTATACCTTAAAAAAAAAAATTTCCTGCACATATAGTTTAGCTTTCAGTTATCTTCTTGGCTGAATTGGTATGTGATGTTCTGTAAACGAGGAAATAATAGTAAGGTGAAGAACAAACATTAACATTCTGAATACATGTATCAGGTCTGCCTAACAGAACAGATTAACAAAAACTATAAAAATCCCTAAATTGGATTTGATTATATTGTTCTGAAGACATAAAATACATCAAGATAGGTGTAGCACCTTGACACACTGCCTAACAGAAGAAAGACACAGATCACTGGAACAAGTTGCCCAGAGAGGTGGTGGAGGCCCCATCCCTGGAGACATTCAAGGTCAGGCTTGACGGGGCTCTGAGCAACCTGATCTACTTAAAGATGTCCCTGCTCACTGCAGGGGGGTTGGACTAGATAAACTTTAAAGGTCTCTTCCAACTCAATACATTCTATGATTCTGTGATTATTTCTCAGAGAACATGAACTAAACAATGGTTTTCAGGCTCTGTATAATACAACTCGTAATCCCACTTTTCTACAATGCCCTGTATTATGTCCAGATCAGATGAGGTGAATGACATTCACCATTTTTTACCTCACTGAAAGCAGTCCTTTACTCATCCAATGGAGTAATCAGAAAATAAGGTGCTTTCGCCAAATGCTTACAGAACAAAGTCTCCTACTGCATATTACCCCTTCTACAGCCACTGAGATGTTCACAGCACATTGCTGACAAGTACAAAGCAAGGGCTTGGTTCTCCCCTCATTTCACTATGAAGTCTGGTCTAAGCTGCACCAGTTGTAGTGCTCTGTGACAGTATACAAGTGGGCATGAAAATACCCATCTTTGGTACTGCTATCAGCATACCCCTGCCAGAACACAGTGATTGCAAAGTCTCCCTGGAGGACTATGTAAAAACTTGGTTAAAGTATCAGCCAGCAGATTAACAGCAAAATTTATTCTCACATACACAGTTATTTTAGTACCGATTTCCAGTAAGAATCAAATAGCTCTTGGCTGAAAAGAATAGCACGGAAAATGATGGTTCATGGTAAAATTTCTAAAACTTACACAGAATCACAGAATGTTAGGAGTTGGAAGGGACCTCGAAAGATCATCCAGTCCAACCCCCCTGCCACAGCAGGATCACCTAGACTAGGTCACACAGGAATGCGTCCAGGCAGGTTTTGAATGTCTCCAGAGAAGGAGACTACACAACCTCTCTGGGCAGCCAGTGTTCTGTAACCCTTACAGTAAAACAGTTCTTCCTCATGTTCAGATTGAACCTCCTATGCTCCAGTCTGCATCCATTTCCCCTTGTCCTGTCATTGGCTATCACTGAGAAGAGCCTGACTCTGTCCTCCTGACACTTGCCTGTTATAAATTTATAAACATTAATGAGGTCAC
>NW_010169541.1:0-3958 GCF_000695765.1 Mesitornis unicolor
TCTGTGATTCTGTGATTCTGTGAAATGGCAACAGAGATGAATTCCCCTGAGAGCAGCTTCCCAAAGGGCCACTGGTCACTGATGCAGATACCTCAGCCAGGCCCAGACACTGCAGCCTGAACACCTCTGGCAGCTTCAGCCTGCTCTGATGAAAGGGAAGGTTCCTCCTTTGAAATGCAAGCAAAGCAGGGAGATTTCAACCCAAACCCTCTGCAGCCAGAGCCTCTCCAGCCCACACAGCCTGAGGGAATCAAACAAGGAGCTGCACACCTGCAAGATACCAGCAGGGCCGTACTTAGTCACCTTTTGTTCGTGGGGAAGCAGCGAGAAGAGGACTAGGGGCTTCCCTTCTTTGAAGCTCTCCATCACTGAGACAGGGACATTGCAGAGATGAAGTGTAACGTACCAGCCAACCTGCCAAGAGAGGATCAGCTGTGAATGCTTCTCTCAACAGAAAAGTGTCAGAAGTAACATGTGCCTGGGTTAGAAAGGGAATCCAGGAACATAACATCATCTGAACTCATGGGTTCATGCTAAGAACCAGCTGGCTGAGAGATCCACCCAGCCACCTCCCTGACAAGTCTTTACTCTTAGGAGCAAGGGAACACAGCAGGGGGAGAGATCAGCAAGAAAAAAGGGAACTACCGAGGCTCCTTCAGTCTCCTCTTTCTCTATTTGCCGGAAGAGGTGCCTTCTGGTTCGGGAGAAGTCCTGGAACTGGAAAATCCTGGCATAATCCCTTGGGAGATTCTCTTTGGGGTCCCATGGAGAAGTCCGGAAGCTCTTCAGCCCCCTGTACTTCTGGAACCTAAGGGATGGATAACAAGAAAGACAAACTGCTTCACAAATCCTAGTGTCTGGCCAGCACCTTCTGTGGTCTGCAAACACTGGCACCTTTAGAGAAGACAAAGGAAACAAAGCAAATGCTAGCTCTCAGAAGAGGTCTTAGTGCAGAGAGAACAACAAACAGCAGCCAAGTCCCTAAACAACCTTGTCCTTGCACCAGGGCTCTGCCATCCCCTCTCTCTCCCCAGTCAGGACCCAGCTCTTCCCACCACAGAGAGCTGCCCAGGCCCACCCACTGCCCCCCACCAGAGCCTCCCCTGGAAGCCTCAGAGCCTAAGGATGTTTCTTCAGAAGAATCCTTCAGCCAGGTTCAGACACCATGGCTAAGACATCACAGGCTTCCTGCCCTATGTCACCAAACTGGACAGAAGGGCACCTTCCAGCTCCTCTCCCAGCAAAGCATCCTCTTTCTTACCGGACCCGGGCAGGTACGTCACGTGGCGTGTCCACCTCATCCGGAAACATTTCGTCCATTCTCTCCTGTTTGTATCTCTCCAGCATCTCTTCATCTTCCTCCACCTTCTCGTCGTACTGGTCATCCCGCAAGCAATCGGAAACGGTCATGGTCTCGCACTCCTCCTCTGCGGCTTCCTCTTCCTCCTCACTGCCTTCCCCCTCCTGACAGAGGACAGCACAGAGCCCATGAGCACAGGGGCTCTGGTGATGTCCGTGCAGCGCTACAAACCCTGTGTGCACTCGCACTGTGTGAATTATGCCCCAAGCTACACCAGAGTCCCTCATTTTGGTATCCAACAGGCCAAAGAAGAAACGTGATACATGGAAGAGATTTAACTGCGTTGTACTCTTGCATGGAGCAAGCTGGAAGGACAGGATTATCCTAGGATACACAGGAACGCTCTGGAAATAGTCCACAGTATCAGCTCTTGGAATTACCTGGGAAACTGCCTCTTCCATCATATCATCATCAATGTCATCATCTTCATTGTCATCATCATCATCTTCCTGATTGCCTTCTTCATCATCCACAATCCAGGCAGCCTGGTACTTGGATGTGCCTTTGGGGACCTTCACCACCCTCCTGTTCGCCTCCAGAGAAGCTGTGGGATCCCCACCAACAGTTAATACAGGAACAATTCTCCTTTCCCTCAGCCACATTTACACTGGGACAGACAAGGTGAGCTCTAGACCAAAGTCGCTGTTTCCCAGCACAGAATCTGGCAGGGGCCAGAAAAGGCAGTTAAAATGTAACCCTGCTAACTGCCAGGCAAACCACACAGCCTGCTCGTCAGGTGATGGGACTGGGAATGGAAACTCTGGGCTTCCCATTAGTTTCTTCACAGCCATCCCAGTGACAAAGGGTTTCTAACAACTCTCAACAGGGACAAGGAAAAAGTACACAAGTATTGGTGCTCCTCACCCTCTGCTTCTTGCAGTTCTTCTTCAGTAGGCCACGTCTGCTCCCCTTCCATAGGATCAGGAACCACTTCTGACTGCAAAGACTCCTGCTTGTTTGGATCTGCCTTCATCAGGACCTTGACATCTTCCTCCATCTCATCGGTGCCATTTACAGAGTCCTCCTGAAGGGCAGGAGCAGAGTTCCCAGCTGTAAACACACCCAACTCATGCTAGCTATTGGTCTGAAAGCCCTGATTCCCCTCCTCATACCTGTACCTCCATGTCCTGACTCCTCTTCTGTCTTTTAACCACTCGGGGGTTCAAAGAGAGGGGATCAGGAGGTGCATCCACCTGGCTCATCTGGAAGTCTCCATGCCCCACGATATGCACCAAGCTGTTCACATCGAGGGTCTGTCCCCGGACAAAGCCCGACACCTTCAAGGTCCCAACCAGGTCACTCTCCTGACCAGGCACAAACTCAGCAGCATAGGCAAGCAGGTGAGCCCGCCTGTCCCGAAAAGCGAGGTGCCGCTGCTTCTGGGTGGCGAGGTGCCTCAGCAGCAGCGAGGATTCCTGCTCCGTGTTCAGGGGAAAGAGCTTGGCCTCAGGAAAGCGCTTCTCAATGGCTTTGGCAAGTTTCTTCCTGGCGTCTATCCGCTTCTTTGGTGGCAAATCAGTGCCCCCTGGGACAGCAAGAGCTACCAAACAGCACACAGAGCAGAGTTCAGGATCTGATGGTAAACCTTCTTGTACCCCTTTACCAAGCATTAACCAAGACTCAGATGTCAGCAGCCCAAAGAACCAAACAGATTCACACCCCCAGATGCAAAGGCAGTTTCACCCAGTCGAAAGAACAATCAAGACAGAAAACCCGTCGCTGTTCTACGCTCACAAACAGAGCGGTCCAAGACCTGTGATCACCCATTAATACACAGTTTTTAATTACTACAACAGCAAATTCCCATCAAGCACCCCCTCAGCCTATACCCCACTAGAAGCCCTTAAAGTTTCTCACTCACTCACCATAAGTGGGGAGCCCCTGTGCGAAGAGGCAGGAGAGGCAGTGGTCCCCTGCACTGTCCCAGCCATCTACAGGATCCAGGATGAACAGGAGGGAGTCGGCGACCTTGGCTAGGTCTAAGACAGCGTGAAGATCTCCTGCACACAAAACACCTCCATTACCAGGGCTGCCAGGGGCACAGAGCCAAGAACCACACCAACAGTGGTGTTTCCTCACCTGTCTGTGCTGTCACGAAGCGCCAGCGCTGCTTGAGTCGGGGGCAGAGGAGCGCAAAGCCACCAGCTCTCCCCTCATCCACACGGACAACAGCCGAGTCCTGGCTCTGCAGTAAGTGGAGGGTGTCGTGGGCTGCAGCCCTGCTGTGCAGCGGCACCAGAACCACGAGGTGTGGGGGCCCATCCCTGCTGCCCAAGCTCCGCTTCTCTGTCAGCACCTGTGGGCACAACCGCAGAGCATGAACCCCGGCCCCAATCCAGTTCATATCCTGCCCCCGACATCAACACCAGATCCCCCCGCAGCTCGACCAAAACCTACTCTGTCCGGTAACGCCCTGCTTGCCCCAGATTGAACAGACTCAGCTCCTGATCCCCCCACACAGACCCAAAGTGGCCCGGTCCCCACAGACACCCATACGCATCGAGACCCCTACCACACCCTCACAATGATCCGCACCGGCCCATCCCCCGCTCCTCCCACAGCATTATAACCGACCCGGTTTCCCCAGGGCCCTCACCG
>NW_010169542.1:0-4905 GCF_000695765.1 Mesitornis unicolor
ATATATAATGGCAGTTCTGCAAACACCTGCACAGTTAAAAATCATGACCAGGAGTACCAGTGTTACCCACCATGGGAAACGCATCACATGTGAATGGATTCTCTTGATTTGAGTCTGTTATGTGAAATTCTGATGTCTTACCTAGATATACTTGAGGGATTTCTCCAAATAGTACCTATACTCCAGCACTAATGTCAAGTGTAAATAGCTGTGCTTCCATCCACAGGCCCGAGTTTTAAAGTAGTATGCTCTCATCTTTGCTAAAAAGCAAAACATTAAACACTTGTACAGAATCAGAGTGAAAGCAATAAAATACCTATTAATTAAAATGTGTCTTTATACTCCCAATCAAGCACATCTGCTTTTGGGCAATACAGGTGGTTGATATAAATTGATATAATTGATATAAAGCATTTAAAGAGCCCACCCACAGAGATAAAAATGTGCATTTATATGGCAATTTTAATTTCATTAAAAGTGAATATTCTGTCTGCTCTCCAAGACCAATAAAACACTTGCATAAAACATCAGGTACATCTTCCTTGCCATGCTCAGAAATTCAGATGTCACGAGCCTCACCGTGGCTCCCCTCACTCGTACACACAAATGCTCTGCACCTTACACAACATAGGAAAGAGGTTTCACAGCAGACTGCTGCAGTATTTTCAGGGATAAACTTATAAATTACATTTTCATGCTAAATTGTAATCTTGAGAGTACTACTTAAACCATATAAATTCTCCTAAGCATATGAAAAAAACTGAGGACTTCCAGAAGAGATCTGACTACCTTACAAATAATGACCTTAAAAAGACCTTTCCATCAGAAAGTTAGATCAAAAACGGTTGGAGTTTGCCACAATAAAACTTGATCCCACACACAATGGAAACCATCATTATCTGACACATTCCAATTAAATATCACACCTACTAGGCTAATAAAAATTCAGCTTTCTAAACAAAAGCTAAAAAGAGAATGTAAAGAAATATTACATGTAAATTACTGAAACATACATACATTAAGGCTTCCAAATTAGGAATCTCTTCGCAGCCAACTGGGTTGAAATATGGATTTTAAATCCAGCACCACTAGCTACTTCACATCAAATTAATCCACTTTCTCACAGAATTAAAGCAGCTCCAAGGTTTACACTGCAGCCTTTCACTCTCAAAACTGGTATACTCTCCCATTAAAGAAAATAAAATGGCTTTTCCTTGTCACAATTCCATTTCCACACCAGCTTTAAAGGAATCGAATGACTTTTGTGAAACAGGCCTTAGCAAAAAATAAAACGCACCCTCCTGTATATGTATATATCACATATATATAACCAAAAATAAAATGCACATTTGCACTAATCCATATTGCCAAAAACCAGCCAGGGCTAGGCTGGTACTTCAGAACTTCTCCTATGCAAGCGTCTTCCCAAAGCCCAACCTGCCCTGGTCCCACCTACCCAGAGGATCTACAACCCTTGTGTGTGTGGAAAGCTGCAGGTAGGGATTTTGTGCAAACTCATTCAGCATCAACCGTCCGACCTAACCAACCCCTATTTCCAAAACATCGCCACAAAGGGTTTTCAAAAGGAGTTTCTGGTGTAGGTAGATGGAGCCCAGACAAGTTCAGACACGTCCTGGCCACGCCGTCACGTAACAGCCAAGGGCTGGAGGCACCTGAAACTCGACTTCACCACAAAAATCGCTCCCCACAGCCCCCTGAGCCCCCTCTCCCGCCAACCCGCGGGGCTGGATGTGCTTCAGTGCAGGCAGCCGGGCTCTGCATTGCATAACATCTGGAGGGGGGAAGGGAGCGGGGAGCTAAGCATGCCATTTAATGGAGGGTGGATTTTTATCCTACATGCAATGGCAGCAAAACGCTCTCCCAACAACGCTGCCTGGGGTTTCCCTCTGAGGAAGAAACGTTGCGGCGCCTAAACCATCTTTTGGAGAAGTTTGCTTTTGGTTTCAGGACAAAAGCGAAAGCTCAAAGCTCTCACTCGAAAGTCTCACGACTTCTAAGGAAAAAATAAAATAAATAAATAGTAAAGAGGGACAACGTGTGCTGCCATTAAAGAAGGCACAGCTGGGACTCTCCGAAAGGGCAAAGTCAGATTGGTGCAGCAGAAAGCAAAGAAGTCAGAACAGCCCACAAACAGAACTCAAGGCCTAATTAAAAAGAGGCAGAACTCTAGGAAAGTGTTTAATAAATAACAGGGGAAAAGACAGCTTCCAGAAGTGTTTAACCTGTATTTCTTGAAGATCAAGGAACAGTCCCAGAAACTTAGGATGCGTATGTTCTACGCAAAGCATTGTTGCAATATTGTTAATAAAACCAGCTGGCAGATTCTCAGTCCTGCCCCAAGTCTGCCAGAACTTCCAAAACTGGTAAACTGGAGAAGTGGACAGGCTTTTAAAGGCTACTCACAAGTAGCTGAACTGGTCCACAATCAACCGCTATGTTTATCTTCCCCAAACTGGCTGAACAAGCTATTTAAAAAGAATTCCTCTATTCCAGCAGAACTGCAAATTCACTTTAAATATGTTAAATACAATTACTGACAACTATTGGAAGTATTATGTCAAAACCCATTACAGCTCAGATTATTTACTATGCAGTATGTGAAACACGTAACAGGGAAGTAACTGCAGGTCTGGAGACTACATAACTATCACCAAAGAGCAGCTTGCCACACTTATGAAAAAAGTTATGGTGAAAATTAGTTATGTCTTTGGTAATTAGCCTATACATGGACCATGCTGTAAAGAGCCCAGTTCACCAAAGAAGTGAGTGCTGCTGTGAACTCCCTCACCATTTCCTGCAGATGGACATTAATCTTGAAGTAGAAAGAGCAAAGGGATCATCCCTGCAGAAAAGTGCCATGCCTTTAACAAAAGAAAAATGAAAAGTTAATTTGTCATTGAGACAAATTATTTGCAGGCGGGTGATACAAGATTCTGACCCTACTTCTAGGTCGCAGAAACCCAAACCTAGTAGGGCACTGCCTAACATCACCTGGGTCCCTCCACACAACAAGGGAAAGGTGTTTCCAGAACAGGAAGATGTGCCTTGACCGCAGCTTTTTATAGTGACCCCGAGCAGGGTCACTATATTCAGGCTGATAAAGCAAAGGCCACACTAAGAAGAGGTGGGAGCTGGAGAACGGGACAGAAACGCAGCGGCAGAACTGCCAACTGCACAAAACCAGGCACAACGAGCGACAGCGCGGGTCAGGGAAGCGGCGCCCTGGCAAGAACACACGAGAACAGCGAGCAGCACCTGCCAGCACGCCCAGCTCCACTCCCTGCCCCTGAACGGCTCCGTTCTCACAGGCTTTGAGCCCACTCCGAGAGTAATCACACCACAGCCTGCGCTCATTTTCATACGCTCTTGTATACATCACACCAACTTAACAGATTTCCTTTTTACACGCCCCCATCCATCTACAAGGCTTATCAACTAATACCTCAAGAAGTGAACACTTACATTTTCGGAACCAAGCTAGCCACTGAAGTCGTGAAAGCAAAGCTATTCTCATCGCTTCAGATTTTCTTCAGCTGTAATAACTTTGTTTTTTTTAAAAAAAGCCATTGGCTGTAAGGCTGTATTTGAGATACTGTTACTTCAAAAAGAAATTAAGTACTCCTGAAAACCACCAGTCTTCTTTAACACAAACCAGGAATGTTATGGTTATACACAGTAGCTTCACCAGTAACTTTGAGGTTCAGCTCTGCTAAGCTTTCTGTTCTCCCGAGGAGCATCACAGAAAACAACCCACTGCAGCGTCAGTAGTTTTATTCACATTATCAACACATGAATAAAGTCAGAAAGCATCTTCTGCTGCAAACCTCTTCTCCTCCAAAGCAAACTCCCAAACTCCTCGAGAGAGACCTTCTTTCGCACTGGATCAGCTTACAAAGCACATGGTATTATTTGCTATTCCCTTACTCCCTCTGCAGATGCAGATTTGCCAATATAATTCAGTATAGAGCAGCAGAAGGAGGGAAAGACGAAAGGGGAAGGTGGCAAAGTTGTCACATTACTGTTTATTAGTTCAACAATTCTGCCCAAGTTTTTTCCCAACTGTTGATACCAAAACCTCCGCTTGGATTTCAAGTCTCAAACCTGAGTTTCCTGCAATTGATGTTATACTACTTAGAAAAAAGACACTAACAGCAAGTTAATTAAGTAATCCCTGTTATCAGCATCTGAAACAGAAAACACTTTGCTCTCCTGCATCCATCACAGTAAAGATCCACAAACCTAACACAAGGGTTACATTCTGGTTAGTGCCCTACACAACAGCAACACTGTCAGAGGTTTAAGAGATGCAATAACGAGTCAACCCCACAACCCAGCCAGCAGCAATTCCAGTCACTGGGCTCACTAAGCACTCCTGCTTTCAGTTTTTCACCATTATATTGCGAATTTCCCATGTTTTCCTCAAGCTGCAGCTTCTCTGATAACCTGTACCTGCTCTTTTTTCCTAGGGCAGCGTCAGAGAGCCTTTATAAAGCCAAAATATACACCACAAGCCGAAGTATTTAGAGACACCTCCAGTTTGCAAACAGATGCTAAGTTTTTACCAAACACCTGAGTAACTTGCACACAGAGACCGCGGCAGCTTTAACGCTTCCATTCAGCGTCTCTACTACAGTTTTCCCTCCTTCTAAAGCCTGCTCTAGAGTCCAGGGCACCACAACCCATCCCTGAACTCAGCTCATGCTCCCGTTCCGCACAGAAAACGCCTTTTAAGAGCTGCTGGGTCCGCTGGATCACATGCTCCTCTTCCTATCGATTAGTCACTCTTTAACAGCCTTGCAGCCCTTTGACCGGCGAGCTCCTCGAACTGGCAAAATCACAAACCCGAGCCGGAGGTGGGAGGCGAACCCCAGCCCCGTCCAGCTC
>NW_010169543.1:0-21033 GCF_000695765.1 Mesitornis unicolor
ACGTTCTGTGATTCTGTGATTCTGTAATTTGCAACTAGGCTGGATAGAGGTAACTCTTGTAAAACCCATCCTTCCTAAGGACCGGTGCATAATTTGCTACACAGACATGACCTTGTGCCACAATGCAGAATTTCTACTCAATCTTCTAGTCCGTCTTGACTATAGTTGCATTATGAGACTATAAATAACATCAGATATGTTTAAGAAATAATGATAGTACTGTTCAAATATTGTTAATTTTTCACTAGTGTTCTAAAAGTCATAATTAAAAAAGCAGCTCTGAAGCAACAAATTCTCCTTAGCAGTGGTGAATATAAGAACTCAACTGATAAAAATTTAATGTACAGTTTAAAAGCTTATTAAAATTCAAAAGTCACATATTTGCAAATATGTAAAATACTAGGAAGCATTTGCACCATTTTGAAATGATGTTTAAATAATTTACAAAGTACAAAAAATGCAAAATTTCTTCCTCTGGTAAAAGAGTCTGCGGTTCACTGGCAGGCTTGAACTCATTGAGCTGAAGGTCCCTGACTAGTCCTCTCTTTCCTGACACCAATTCCCATCACAGCATCACACTGCTTAAGAACAGCCCTTTCCTTTGCAAACCTGGTTCTATTTCCCGATGCAGTTGACTGCACACCTCTGCAAACAATTTTGTCTCCATGCCTGAGACAGTGATGTATTCAGGTGGAATCAGAAAGAATGGCTCACCTGGAAAAGCAGAAGCTTCTCAGGCCTACACTGCTGCCAAAGTTCGCATAGTGCTGAGTCATGATTTAATTTTCTACATCAGAGAGTTGGGGAAAAGGGGCAGTGTTATTCACTGCTGAAGGAAGACAAAAAATGTTTTCCTGTTAATCCTAGCAAAAGAAAGAAGTTGAGGTATTCCAAATTACTTTCTGAGATTATAAATTGCATTTATTGTCAGCTTTGTTAATGAGTGTTTTGAAAGGCATCTATTTCAGCTGAAGGATATCATAATAGCAAAAACCACAAAATTATTAACAACAGACTGAAAAATGTTAGACGATTATACACTGCCATAACAATGAGATTTATCTAACACAGGCAATAGGTATGCAAAAAAAATTTCAAAAAATCTATTTCATAGAATCATAGAATCATTTAGGTTGGAAAAGTCCTTTAAGATCATCAAGTCCAACTGTCGGCTGGTTAATTCACAGAACGTTATCAGGATAATTGGAGCAAAGTTGTTTTGCTTACACCAGCCTAAAATCCTAATAAAATAAGGTTTTTGAACAAGAAGATATGAAATATGGCTTATAAAGGAACTTTGAAACCTTTGCACAAAAAAACATTAGGGAAAAAGGTTTGAACTAATCACTGGCTTTTGACCTTGAAGCTTTGCTAACTGTTGCAAAGCACCTAAGGTAGGAATAACACTGAAACATAAAAGAAAGTTCACTTACTGAATACGAGTTTAAACATCTAATTTTTGGACAGCTTTTAAAGATGTTTTTCTCTATGAACCAACACTTGCCTGCACAGGCACACGCACAAACACTGACCACAGCATGGTGATGCTCATCACAAGTCTTCTCTGTGGTAATTCAGGCTGCAAGATAAAAGAAACTGCTGCAACACGTGGGAATGTTTATATCCTGATTTTGCAACTACTAAAACAAACAATTTTCTGCAGTTGTAGGGCTTTTCAGTTGCTAGTCCTCAATTTCTTTTCTTTTGCCTGCAGCTTCCATTTCTCCTTATAACCTTCATATTACAGTTCTCACTTGTTTTGCACTTACACATTCCTAGTCTTAGTGAATATTTCCTGCAGTCTGCTCAAAATCTGCTACGGAGATTATTTTCTTGCCTTGAAATAAATGTATCACCCTGACACATACTTATTGCCTGCTGCTCGGTAGCCGGGACAAACGTGTCTCTGAAACTTCACTTCCCATGTCCCTCCTCCAGCAGCAGTCTTCCCTTCTTGCTTTGTCAAAACTCTCCACAATTTAACTTTCACTTTCTAGTTATATCACTGCAAACACAAGCAAATGAGAACTGGTGCATGTTCTCCTTTAGCCATCCCTTTAATCTCTTCTATTCGTGCACTGAACTACAACTTAGATACATGGAGAGCTGTGAATGGCATGAATAAAGGCATTTAAAGCATATATTACTTTGTATTTTATTTGTTGTTTTTAAAATATATTTATTTCTGCTTTTATCAGTGGCCCCTCATCTATGAGGTCACTTAGGTCCCACTATGTGTGGGAAGACCAAGACCTTAATTTATGCTTGCACGATACCTACTGTAATCACTCCAAGCTGACTCTAGCCCTTAGGCAACAATCTCATACAGAATGTTTATAAATAACAAAATATTTTTTAAAAAAAAATCAAAACAATTACTAGAAAGAACAAAAGAAAGACTAGTGGCAGCTACTGAACAGGAAGAAGTGCTTGATTTTAACTTCAGCCAAAGATCCTCTGCAGTGCTCTGCCATGGGCTACGTGGAGCAAACTCTTATGTTGAGCCTGACAGAGCTTTCAACTCTGAAGGAAGAAGAGGTGCGCTCTCATGGTCCTAATCCTTGTGCATTGAGTCTGCTGTTTCCAAAAAAGTCAAAATTTGTTGAAAAGGATACTGTATCTCATTTTTCTCTGCTTACTTGGTATCAATCAGAAGAAATACATCTGACTTTTGAAGTTCAGAGATCCTGGTATAAATCAGTTGTAATCCATTTGCCATACATAAAATCCTTATGTCTCTTTCATTCACTGTTACTAAATGCTTTTCCATTTAGAGTCCAAAATGTTCAGCCAAACCAGAGTAAAGTAACCATGTGCAATAACACATACCAGCTTCTGTTAAAAGGAGCAGCCAAAGGAATGTCAATTAACAAGCAAATAGATGTGTGAGACTAGGGAGAAAGACCACGGGATATTGCAATGCTAGCACAAGAAAGCCCCTGCCCCAAAGGTCATGTCACTAATAGAAAAATGTATTTGCAAAGTCCCATTAGAGCAGGAGCTCTTGATGTGGGAGTCTTATCAGAGCAAATCTGTTCACTTCAGAGACATTCCCCAGGGATCATGACAAACCACACTCCTGCCATATTACCATGAATTGTCCTACCGAGTACTGTTTTTTTAGCAGTCCTAAAAGCAAGCAAATCCACTTGCTATTTTTATTTACAAAAGGCTCTAACAGGTTGGGGTTTTTTCAGTTTTCTTTTCCAGACCATGTGAACATAAGAAAAAACTTTTTCACTGTGAGGGTGACAGGGCACTGGAACAGGCTGTCCAGAGAGGTTGTGGAGTCTCCTTCCCTGGAGACATTCAAAACCCACCTGGACGCCTTCCTGTGTGACCTAATCTAGGTGATCCTGCTCTGGCAGGGGGGTTGGACTGGATGATCTTTCGAGGTCCCTTCCAACTCCTAATATTCTGTGATATAATTCTCATTTCATGTTTGAAAAAAACACTCAGTTTTTCTGGTCTAATGTAAATTGAAGCAGGAAAAGTAGTACTCCATTTCTTATTATATGCTTATTATATGCTGTTCATCCACAAAATGTGCTCTGTACTGATTGTCATCAAACTATGGTTAATTCCTATTACTGTACAGCGCAGAATACTTGAATGCCAATTCTAGTGTAAAATTTCAGTAACTGGAAAAGCATATAAGCAACTACTTCACAATCAAAATCCAAATCAGTAATACAAAGGTTCTCGAGCTTTTCCACTTTATCTCCCAATACAGAAATTAATAAAATAACAGGTATTATCAATCTATGTAAATGAAGTAAAATGGATGAGATGCATTTTTTAGAAATGAGTTAAAAGAGAAAATGATGGTTTGACAAACCAGAGCCAGGAACTGTACCATAAATAGAGCAGGTAGCTTGTTAAAAAGTACAGACTGCTTTGGAAGAGGAACAGTACAGCTAGTGTCAGTTGTTAAGAGACTGAGAAGTAGAATTAAAGCAATAAGGTTATAGACTTAAATTACTTGCATAGAAAGTATCTTTCATTTATAGTCTTGGACATGGATCTACAAAATTACATATATCAGAATTTGTAATACAGGACAATATCAATACTTACAGAAAGACCAATAGTTCTCACTTTATCTAATAGGAATTAAAAGAGTAATGATAGCAACTGAGTGACATAGTATATACTGAAAGAAGCAGTAGCTAGGGAAAAGTCCAGTTTTAATTTATTTTTAAAAGCCCATGCACATCCAAACCATCTAATTTCATTCATAGAGAGTACAGATTTAAAAGAGAAATCCAGAATTAATCAGAATTCTTGTCAATAATACGGAAGAATGTTCCCAATTCAGACAGTAACTTCCCAACTCTGGCATCTTTGCAAGAGTTTTCATATCTTTTTGTAGCAGGCTGCAACAGAACAGCCTTTTTATCTGGCTGGCATTATTTACTTCTGAAGAAAAGAACCCTCCTAAGTATTTGTTTTGGAAGGAAAAAAAATCATATTAAAACAGGCATAAAAACTCCAGCTGCAATTTCATAAAGAATACATAATGTAACAGTTTTCAAAGGTCTACAAAGAGATATTGAACAATGTATTGATGGTGACCTGTACAACTAGGACACTGGGGACACTGACAGATTTGTTTTAAAAGGAGCGGTAATTGTTTCAGATATTTCTGATATAAGTTTCTATTGATGGTTTTGATGGGTTTTTTTTACGTAGATGAACATTCCCTTGTTAACAAATAAAATGTCTCTACTGGTTCTGGTGTCCTCAGAAACAAGAAAAACTATTAAAAATAGCAACACAAACCACAAAGTAAACATACTGAAACAGTTAAAATATTATTTTCAACAAAACAAGCAGAACTTTTCATACACAAGTGTTATTTTTAAATTGATGTTGCTACTTCTAAACGCAGGGTGTTACACCAGGAATGTTTGTGTGAAAGCCTGATCCCAGAAAACACCTATTTTGCTGACCTGTGTCACAAGAAAGTTTATTACCCAGCTCAGAAAAGTAAAGCAGCGCTGTCTTTTATTCATTTTTCTTCCAGATCACTTAAGGTTACGGAAAACACATTTGGGGGAAACGACACTCTGGATGGTCAAACCCATTTGAGTGGCTGCACTCCAGTAGACAATGATGCAGTCAGGCTTGTATCATTCTGTCTGCAATTACCTGTGAAGGGAAGCTGAGTCCTGAAACTTCAGGAAATTGCCGAGGTTTAGGGAGTAGGCCATCTGTAAGAATTTCCTTTTTGATACCTTCTCCTAATAAAAGAGCTTGGACTGACTGAGAACAAAAGATACCTAATAAAACATCTTTTGGCAATCTTTTTGGCAACTGTTTGCAATAAATAATCAATAATGGCTAGATTAGTGCTAGCTAATTAATGCATTTAAAAAAAAAATCAGTGGGTATTTGGTATTACTTTTGAATGAGCAATTTAACAAGTTATTTTTTCCAAAGTGTCACTCCTATTTATAATTACTGATTTTTAGAAGTCACTTATACTCTTTAATTTTTGTAACTAAAAACTATAAAGCTTTTGCCATCTACAGCATTCATATTGGATAACTTCACGTACTTGCTAGCTAAATTAAAAAAAAAAAAGAAGGCAGAAACAGGAAAAAAAGCATTCAGAAAGTAGCCTGATCACCCATCAGTGTTTCAGAATCCATAACCAATTTGCTACAGTACTTTATTACTGTATAGCTTAATGAGTTCTTGAGATCAAACACAGTTATTTTTCAAGGTGCAAATTAACATCTACCATTTTTCTTTCTTTCCTTGAGTAACCAGTGACACAACCATTATGACAGTTAATTCAGAAATAAAATCTCATTGTTCAACACATATATATCCCTAGACATGTTAGCAAAATACTACTGAAACTGTTTACAGTAATGTGGTTTATTTTTGAGACTAAGCTAATAGATCTAGGAGGACAATAACCTCCCCAGAGTGACAAATGGCTGTGAGAAAGCAGTGGATAATAATCTCTCCTGCTGGCAAAGCTGTAGCTGGAAGTGATTAAGCCTTTAGGGTCCTACAGATCTCAGAGTTGTTACAGCTTCTCATATCAGACAGGATAACTATCAGATAAAGTTAAAATAAATACGTATCATTAGCAGATAGAAAATACATGCACTGAAATAAACCAGTGTTTATATTTATATACAGAAAATCCATTCCTAATTGCTCTTCAGTTCTGAGTCGAGCATTGTTTGAAACCACTCTGTTCAAAAGAATTTTATCTTTTAACCATAGTTGCAGGAGAGATATATCAAGGATAAGAAAGCATATTTTCCAGTGAAACCTTTGCTCTTGTGGTATTTCTAAGCTGGAATGTTATTTTTCTACATGTGGTTTTTATTATATTCTTCAAAATATTATTAAGAATATTCACCTGGGGAATTAATAATCCAAGAGTTTGTCCAAAATTTATTATTTTTGTTAAACATTTCTTACACAAATTTTTGTGACTAAAATATCTCATTTGGTATTTGATATTTTAATCTCATCCTCTCAGGCACTGATGCCACAGTAAATAAGACGCTGCACCACTTTTACCAAAACCCCTCCTTAACTGTCCTTAGCATGTAATACCCACTAAGTGAATTGATAACAATAGCAAAAGAAACATGTTATTTTCTCCACTCAAATTACTGGTTATTACCTTCTGGACTGTGAGCTTTTACAGATTTGCAGAAAGCTTATTTTTGTGCCACATAAACTGCAGGGCTCGTTACAGGTGAATAAATGAAATCCTAACAATCCCTTAGTTAAAATTGCCTTCACTGGAAAATATGTTTAAAAGCGCTCCTCTCCATTATTAAAGGGCTTCTTTAAGAGATAGTTCCAACTCACAATGTCGTTTTTGAAAGCAATATCAGTAATTCTTTCAAAATAATCGTGTAAGAGAAAATTCTGTTCAAGCCTAGCCTAGGAATCAGGATTATGCCTCTTGGGTGACACATCTGAAACCTGTTACAGCAGAAGCTAAAGGTCCTTAAGATAATCTTCAGAAATACTGTTGCATTTGTTGAAATCTCACTTAGTATGACGTTTGTAAGACGCAGAAATGCTGTGACCTTACTAAAGAACTGCGCAAGAGTAAATCAAAACCTGCAAGTAGCAAACAGCTCCTATCCCTATGATGTTGTCTCACACAAAAGCAGTAATTCCAGGACCATAAAGCCAACAGCAGCAACAGCAGGAGACGGAATGAAAGAATTCGGCAGTTACTTCCAAAGTGAAAAAAGAGAAACCAAAGAGTTTAGAGTTTCTCTTTAGCATTAGGATCCTGCAGAGCACACTTACATCCTTCACAAATATAGCCCAATGTTCTTCTCCAACTTGTTGTGATTCTACTCAGTCAAAACAGCTGGACTGGCCTAGGACACTTCAGAATAAATCTGTTTGAAAAGTTCAGATTTTGACAGAACTGTGTTTAAACAAGACAGAAAGTAATGGAGCAACAGCCTTGTGCCTTCATGTGGCTTGAATGAAAAAAATGCAGTTCTGAATTAAACCTTCTGAGGATGCTCATAATTTTGTACACTAGAATTATTTAACTGAGGACATTTCTGCAGATTAAGTGGCATTAGCAATCTAATTATATTTAAAAAGCCAAAGAAGATGTGGCTTTATAGGCTAAAAACTGTGCTGATCTATTAGCTGGATCCTTCATGAGAAACTTAGGGAAAATGATGTCAAGGATGTGAAGAATGTGATCATATTTCTGCCTTCAAGAAGTAAATGAATCATTGAATTTTATAAAAAAATACAAATATAAACAAAAACAAATATTATCTAGCTTGACTCCCTGCTATAATTTCTAATAGAAAGAGTAGCAGTATCAGAAGTTTACAACGTGTTTAATTGCAAGCAGAGTGACAGTCTTACAGCTAATATGCTGAATGACAAAAGCATAATTTATTTATAATGATAAATTATATTAGAAAGTCTGAGCAAAGTAAGACTTTAAGGACTGTTAATTTACTGGGGTGGTGAGTACTCTGGGCATTAAGACAGCAAAGTCTTGAAGCATATAGGTTTTGCTGTACTGGGGGCAAAATGCACTTCACCTTTCAGGATTTAGTTATGGGTTGATGATGAGATCTCATTTTTTTGACCTTAAGAATGAAAAGTCATCATGAAAAATATTCTGGAAACTTAGGCCAGTTAGTTGTTTTAATTCTCTAAGCTGTTCCTGATCAACTGAGCCTTACTCTTTATCTGTCCCTATTTCTGCAGAAAGACACTGAAATCCACTGCTAGAGATTCTGGTCTTACTCAAATGTTCTTTACTGTATTTTAAATCTTCAAAAAATCAAATAGATAAGACAATCTGTTATAAAAAATCCTATCAGTACTAATGAAAGAAATACAGGTAGCACAACAGAGTAGCTACTAGAGCTGTTATTTCTTTCAAGATCCTAAATCCAGGGGTAGATTTGTTGAGATATCTGGAAGGCTATCCTTTATTGCTGGCTAGTTGGAATATACACTCTGTTGTAATGACAGAGAAATTTTCAGTTTAACTTCTTCCCTATGAAAGCTGCAGTTTAATATTCAAAAATGCCTGCAGCTGTGTTTTGTTCAGTAACACCTACTGTGCAAAAAGAAACACAGAAAGAAAAGGTTTTATCTTTTTTCACTTTACTAAGCGTTACAGCCAAAAGCAAGACAAGAAAAAACCCTATATGTTATATGCAGACATTTGAAGCACTGGACTGTTTAAATTTGAAAGGCATACATACTCTTGGAAGATTGTCTGTGTCTACCTAAAACACAGCTTCTTTTCACAGACAGAATATCAAATTAGCCTAAATTATTTTATTCAAAATGTCGAAATGGGACTCTAATAGACTTTGAACCCTCTATACAAATTTTTGCCTTTCAGATCACTATTGGGTGTTTTCCATTACATTTCTTTCTGTACCACAATAAGAATCACACTAATGATCTGAAATGAAAATGTGCTCCAGGGAAAATTTGATTAAAATGTATAATATTGAGGAACAATTATTCATTGGTAATCATAAATTTATAATATTGATGACAGATGAAATGGTATCATTTTCCAGCAAGCAATATACTCTCTAAGAACAGGTGGATTTGAAGTCATTTCTAACACTGAGTTAGGCAGACAGAAACTATATAGAAAAGCATATGGAAGTGACCTTTAGTCTGACTGACTATCACATCCTATTACACATATATGTTCATAGCGACTGAAGTATCTTCACTGACTTACTAGGTTAACATTGCTCGGGTATCACCACTGCACATCATTGTGTAAAAGACAAATGAGTGAATTACACAGAACAATTAGAAGTTGCATAAAAATGTGAGAGGCAGACACTGGGCAGACAGAAACAATTCTTAGAATGAATTCACTAAGCCTGTGCTGGTTTGGATTTGGTCATGTATATAATGTATATAAAATGCAATTATAATACAGAACTTGATCTGTATAATAGCACTTTTCAGTAGGGGTAAAAAAGGGAGTACAAAGCACATTTCATGATGCATAAAATAACACTTTCATAGTAGAAAATTTATCTTAGCTGTTAAAATGTGCTACTTAAAAAGGTTTTTTTGCAACTCATTTAATAACACTTATAAATTGTTTTGTGTAAATAATCAGGCATTTTTTACAGTACTTCAGCTGAAAAATGATGGAGCAAAACTGGAAAAAAAGTACAAAATATTCACATCAAGTCATTATTATTGTAAATACTTTGAGCTGAGCATACTAATGATATTGAAAGCAGGGAAAGAATCTATAACTGCCTCCATGGTATAAATGGCTGATCTTGCTACTATTAGAAGGCTTTTCTGCCCAAAACTTACATCTGCTCCAGATGATCACTGTATTATTTACATGAAATAACTGCACAGATAGTAAAATTAAAATAACTGTTCTAGCAATTGTTTTGGAAGAACTAGAAGCACACTGGAGATCGGATAAGAATTCAAAGATATTTGGACAAATCAGAAAAAAAATTTTTAAATCCACAAGAATACAAGTCAGTCAAGACTAGTGCAAAGTGCTCCCTGAAGAAAAAATGACTTGGCAAAATTAATAAAGCTTCAGATATGGGTTTATGTCAGGGAATCATTTTTCAAGGACACAGACCTGCAGAAGTGAGTTCACAGATGAGTACCAGGAATGAAGAGGACTCTAAGAGAAACAACTTGAAGAAGCAGGGAGTTTTGGTCTAAGGAGAGTAAGACTGAAGGAAAACAATATTTGGACTTCACTCTGTGCAAGGTTGTCACAAAAAGGAAAATAATCTTCTAATGTTTCTTGGGTAACAGACAGTAATTTTCAGAAAATATTAATAGAAATTTTTTTCATTAAAATCATCCTAATATAATCAGTCAGATTTCCTGGGCTTGTTGTGGGCCCATCATTGCTTTAGTTGTTTTAAAACATTTGTCAGAAATAGCTCCAGCCTTACAGCTAAGCCACAGACTAAGTGACCACCTGACAATCTTACCAGCTTTGTTTTTATGTTTCTAAGAAAAATGACGATGCCCTAAGAAGAGCAACTGACCACTCAAAAATTGTAAATCTCTTTCTCTAACTACAGCCTAGCAAGGATCTTCAGTTGGGTCAAATGTGACTTTGGATTGTAAATCTTTGAGGCAGGGAGTGTGCATCTACTTGAGTCTGCAGTACAATAGCACAGCCGTTGGTAAAAACAACAAATCATACCTGTAGCCCTGGTTTGAAGTGGCTGGTGTAGTCTGCGAGTGAGCTCCCAGCAAAACACATACGCAAGTTCCTGATGCTGGGCTCTTTCGTCCTTCTTCCCCTCCAGATACTTGGATAATGGGCAGTTTTGACTATTTAGTATTCCAGTAACTTAGTGATTAGAAAACATTTATCAAGAATGTTTTATCAAGTGTAGAAAGAAATATAATGGTATATAACAGATTTAAAGAAGACACCAAGATTTCTAATTTTACAAATATACAGAACTAATTAATCATGTCAACCTTCACCCTAGATCAGATAGTTTATTACCTGAACCTAATCTAACACTTGCTTAAAGATCCTGTCAATAACAGCTGCCTTTGAAATTAAAGTATTTCTTGCTTTCTCTCTCATTTAGGGTGAGCATCAGGAAAAAAAACAACCAAGAACTAATGACCCAAATAAAGACAAAAAAAGATGTATTTTTGTAGATACATTTCAAAACGCTGTATATTTTCTTCAATATGTATTTTTGTGCATCTGCAAAGAATAACCACTTAAGAATCAGAATTGACTTCTAAGTCTAATGAAACAACAGGTCTGTCTGCAAGATCAAGTGCACAGTTTCAATTATTAAAACAACATTCCTTCTGGCTTGTAGTAACATTATTGCTGCCTCCTCCAGGATAAAGGATGGAGAAAGCAGTTATTTACTGCTGTTTGAGCTGTATAATATGTCTCTTCAGCACTTAGAAAATCAAATTTCCTGTGAACGGGCTTTGTGTTATCATCCATCACAACCCTTTTGTGCTAGCTCCTCACTAATATTGCTCATAACAACTTGGACTGATAAGATGACTGTGGTCTTTTCCAACTATAGATGCTTGGACCAAAATCAAAACAGATACTAGTAAAGCAATATGTTAGAGAAGTACGAGCAACACACAGCAAGCTTTCTCTTCTCAGTTCTTCTCTGATTTTAATGAAAGATCTTATTTATCTAATTTGTAGTGTTCCTGGAGTATAACCCTACTGCTGTCACCAGAATGTATTATTAGTAATTTAACAGCACTGAAAGCTGAATGAAAGCCACTGTCAATTGAATTCTAAAATTATCCAGTTATTTGATTTTTTGGTGCTATACAGTGGGAAGAATACACCAGCAATTTTGTGAGTACAGTAGGAAGAGATATTTTTTTCACATGTCTTTCTATACATGTCTTGCAACTCAAAATCAGGAATTTGATACTGAGGTCTGTGTCCTGTATTATTAGAAACACACAAGCAAAACTGAAACATATGAAAAGTTTAAGTACAAAATGCACGCAAACCCAGTCAATTTTGCGTATTTCTGAAAGATGAGCCAAGTTACACGCAAGTTTATTGCATCAAAAAGGTATTCAAACAAATTTTCAGTACCACTATTGCTTGATTACATGTTGGCAGAACAATATGCTGCTTTCAAAGAGCAGAAGATAATACACAATTCTGCTTTTGTTTTGGTTGGGTTTTTTGCACCTCTTTGGAAACAATATTACAGTAAAAGTTATAAAAAGCTTTTTAAGTCTGATTAGATATAGAATGCAAATTGTATTAGTAAAGAATTATTGATTGAGCATTTCAGCAAGAGTCTTTAAAAGCTAGACAGCTACCGTGTTGTTAGCCTGAGAAAGTTTTCCAGAATGCTGTGATAATTTTTTTATGCAGGTAAGAGACTTAAATTTCTGAAACTGATAATCTTAGAGGTTTGAGCTCTGAGCAAAGAGCTACTTGGTGTTGGCCAATAACAAAGCTCCTGGCAGGGTATTTGTGCAGGTATTTCCAAATTCTCTGGAATATAAGTACTTTACCTCCCATTAAATTATTGGTATAATATCGTTAATATTCTTTGCACTAAGGAAGCAATCACTATCATCTGTGATTGAGATACAAAAACATGTTTGAGATGCAGGGTCCTGTACCTGGGTAGGGGCAATCCTTGTTACCAATACAAGCTAGGAGATGATGTGCTGGAAAGCAGTCCTGAAGAAAAGGACTTGGGGGTACTAGTAGATGAAAAGCTGGACATGAGCCACCAAAGTGCATCTGCAGCCCAGAAGGTCAACCTCATCCTGGGCTGCACCAAAAGAAGTGTGGCCAGCAGATCAAGGGAGGTGATTCTGGCCCTCTGCTCTACTCTAGTGAGACCTCACCTGGCATACTGCGTCCAGCTTTGGAGTCCCCAGCACAGAAAAGACATTGAAGTGCTGGAGCAGGTCCAGAGGAGGGTCACAAAGATGATCAAAGGGTTGGAGCACCTCTCCTATGAAGACAGGCTGAGAGAGCTGGGGTTGTTCAGCCTGGAGAAGAGAGGGCTCTGGGGGGACCTTATAGCAACCTTCCAATATCTGAAAGGTGCCGATAAGAAATCTGGGGAAGACCTGTTCACTAGGGCATGTAGCGATAGGATGAGGGGTAGTGGTTTTAAACTAGAAAAGGGTAGATTTAGATTGGATATTAGGAAAAAGTTCTTTAATATGAGGGTGGTAGATCACTGGAACAGGTTGCCCAGAGAGGTGGTGGAGGCCCCATCCCTGGAGATATTCAAGGTCAAGCTTGATGGGGCTCTGAGCAACGTTATCTAGTAACAGTGTCCCTGCTTACTGCAGGGGGGGTTGGACCAGATGATCTTTAAAGGTTCCTTTCAACCCAATACACTCTATAATTCTATTCTATGTTTGTAAGGAATAAGTTTATCAAGATTCTTAAGCACAATACAAGGAGAAAGGCAGACGCTATAAGGGCAGAATATAATCCCATTGCATTCAGCTTTCTGAGCGCTTAAGTCAGCCTCCTACCAACAGGTTACAGATGGGGCTTCATATAGTATCTGCAGTGATTTCAGCAAAGTTCTAGACCTGATTCCTGAGACCTTAAAACTTTCGAAGTCTTCTCTTAGCCTCCTTTTATGCAGCTCAGCTTTGGAAATATTTGGAAATATAATATGTCAGACTTGTGGGTGGCACCCATGGCTTCAGGTGTGGAGTGGTATAGAGGTCATGCTCACAAAGGAAATTTTACTATGGTGTCAAATTTAAGAATTTCAGCATGGGAATGGTGTCAGTGAGGAAAAACTTAGCAAAACTTATTCCATTAGAGAAAAAAGGCATTTTCATACCTGTTCCCTTATGCACATTTACAGCAAAGATTGTATCTAAATCCATTTATTATATTAAATTCTTTAATTTACTGTTATATATAACTGGAATCAAAATATCTAGATAAGCCAATTACTTTTCTAAAGCAGAATTTTCCTTTTACTTAAAACAATGTCATAAAATTGTTAGAAAATTATTTTCTTCTCAGTCTCTCTTACTGTGTAGCACAAACGTAATATGATGGGGGATCACCATTAGGTGTGCTTTCAATCAATATTCAAACCTTCTTTTTTAACTCTGGGAAGAGACATGCTTGTATATCTTCTGTAATGTACAGGCTTACACTGGTGGCTATTAACAGAAAATGGCATTTATTCTAGTCCTCAGTGGCACTGTATGTTGTGAATTATAAAACAAGATTAATGGTTTAACAGAAGGCTAGCTGTAGAGAAGATTCTTGCCATTTTCTTGCTATTTTTCTAGACCCTACTCCAGAATTTCATGTCTCTGGATGGATCCTGATACTCACAAAAAAGCTTCGTGAACTAAAACCAAACAATGTTCATATAATGTTTTCTTAAGTTGCATTTTGCAGGACTCTTAACTGATATCCCATGGAAGCTGTTGGCTGTTGAAATGAGATAAGGGATAAAACAATATTGATTAGCAGGGACAGAGTTTCAAACATAAATTTCTTATTCATAGAAATAAGTTGCTTGTACTGCCCTGATAACATAAAAGATCTGAAGACCTTGAAAAACTTTGATTCATGGTGTTCATGAACCAACCACAAACAGAGTTGAAGACAGCTTGTAAAACTTATGCAGCTGAGTAGAAAAATGGGAAAAATTACTGAATTTTAAAAAAATTAATTAGACTTTCAAAAATTCTAAGGAATTTTCTAACAAAGAAAAGTAATTTATCTCTTAATTTTTGTCGACATATTTGTTGTATGTATTTTGTTTTCTGAGGAAAATAGCTTATCTGGTAAATTACAAATCAACCAACAAAAGCAACAGCGAGAACTTAAAATTTCTTTAAAATTTGAGCATAGCATTTTTAGGGGGCTACTTTCCAAGTGACGTTCACTTCTTTGTTCAGTTCAGCTTTTAGTTTTTTACTTTTTTCCTTTACTTTTGCTTGATTTAAGCAACAAAATGCAACTTTACAAGTAAGGAATACGTGAAGAAAACAGAAATCTCCCAGAAACCATAAGCCTAAACAGCACAGTCCATTAAAGACAGTAGGATTTTTGATCTAATGCAATCTGTCTCAAATTTGGGGTAACTAAGAGAGAAGAGCAATTCCTTGAAGTGGAGTGATGGCCACATGTCTGTGGGAGTCAGCAAGTAAGAAGAAATGAGAAATCCTAAAACATTTGCAAACCAAGTTTGCTTCTTTCTCTCATCACTTTGAGTTAGAAAAATACCTTTAGGGATGCTTGTGCTTTTCCCAGGAACCAGAAGACGTGATTGTTAAAAGCATTTTCTCATCTCTAAGCAAATTCAGAATGTTTCGGATTATATACTCCCTGAAGGACCTCTTCTCTCTCCACTGCTTCTTTTGTACTGGCTTTTGTATTCATTCAACTATAATGACTGAGACTGATTATTTTGATGAGTTAGTGTTTAGCTAGATCAGGCAGCTGAACTCATCAGGAGCTCACACAATCCCTACTTTCAATATAAGGAAGACAGAAAAATGCATGACAAGACAGATACTTGTGGTTGGATCCTCACCTCGGTATATCTAGTTCATAGTTAGATCATATTGTGAAATGGCACCCTAACAATCCTTTTAAAGGCATTAATGACCTTTCAATACTAAAGACAAAGTTATAGGCTATATTAGCTGTAAACAGTATGTTTTTATTTATAGTCTAGTGGTATCTAGTCTACACTAAGATGAGTCTGATTCTTCACCATATTCTGCAGTAGAGACTGTTCCCTATATCTAGCTGAGAATTAACAGGGGAAAGAAAGGTATTGGAGCTAACACTATGAGAAGTCACATACCAAGATGAAAATTTTTATAGAGCCATAATCGCTATTGCTGTTAATAAGCTCTTCCCAGTCAGTATGTGTCAGACAGAGCCTCAAAGTGATAAATTTCTTGAATCAACATGTCTCTGCAACTACAAGCTTTTCAGAGCTCCGAGATAATTACAACAATGTTCCTTTAGAAGGAATATTTGTTGAGAAAAAAAACAATTTCACCCAAAATCTGGCCCTTGCAATCTAAGAAACTGTAAATCATCCAGGCAGCAAATATGCAGAAACAAAGCAAAACAGCCTCTGTGGGAGCTGTATTATGTGTATTACACAAAACGGACACCCAAAGAAGATGAGGCATTCAGAACTGAAAAGCACTAAAACCATTCACCCTAAGCCTCTGTTCTTCTGCATGCAAAGCAAATTATTATACTTCTCAACAGCCAAAGCTGAAAATGCCACAAGGCTTGAGCTATTTTCAGGCAGAGGTAACATAAATTATTGTCATCCTCATTTTATAATTTTGATAACTAACTAAACAATAGAAATTATAAATCTCCATTTTAAAGGAAAACTTAACCAAATAGAAGAAACTTGTGCATTTCATGGATTTCGTACTATATCCAGTCCATGACTTCTCACAACTTTGAATAGACACATCTTTCAGGCATAGTTAGATGCATTGAGATTTGGGTGGCAGCCCATGTATTTGCTTTGAATATCAAATCAATTGCATATTTTCTTTCCAGCATGCTAGAAAACAGGAATAACCTAAGTGTTAATGAAAAAGCTACAGGTGCATGGATTTGGTCCACTGACAGACCCAAGAAGTTCTGGTATAAGGACACCTGCGGCAACATTATTAATTGCTGTTGCCATGGAGACAAAAACCAAAGGGGAACAAATTTGGGGGATACAAAATGATGAAAGCAGTATATGTGACTGCTACTTTGTGGTTATTATCTCAGTACTTTACAGCCAAGTTTATAACAATAACAACATACCAGAATGTTTCTAAGTTCTGCAGGTGGAAGCAACGCTGTGTGTCTTTGTTCTTAATCACAGAATCATAGAATGATTGGGGGTCAGAAGGGACCTTACAAATCATCTAGTTCCAAAGATGAACAGATTTACTAAAGTCTACAAAGTTTGTTCAAGAAATGAACAACTCAGTATGTGAGGGAGGGATTTTGTGGCACTTTGTTTTGTTTTTTTATATACGTATCTAGCATAAAGGTAAATGCTTGATTAAACAGCAGAAAAGATTATATGACTGTTACCTTTGAGTCTACGGGAGTCAGTGACAAAGAATATATCTAGTTTTTTATTTCTACTTCTATTTGGTTTAAGTGGCAAGGTTTTGGTAGCGGCAGAGCGGCTGCAGTGCAGAGTACCCCAAGCAAAAGTAGGAAGCTATTTCTTGAAGGAAGTTGTAGCCGGTGGAGAGATCAAACTGGAGCTGCAGATCATGGAAAAGACTCACACTGGGTAAAAGTGGTAAAGAGGAAGGAGCAACAAAGAGGATCTGTTATGGACTGACTGCAACCCCCCATTGCCCATTTCCCTGTGTTGCTTGGCATGGAAGAGGAGGTAGAGGAGTCAGGAATGGAATTAGGTTGTTGTTTTTTCAATATCTAACTCTATTTTTTAATTGCCAATAAATTAAATTACTTTTTTCTGTCTGTTTTGCCTATAATGGTAATTTGTAAGAGATCTCCCTGTCTTTGCGCACCTGTGAGCTTTTCCATCACATTTTCTCTTCCATTCTGTTAAAGAGATATTGCTAATTGTTAATCATTGTATATTGCTAATCATTCCCAAATACATTAATGTACAGTAACAAAGTAAATGGTGTTCACCAAATGCTTTTCTTTGGCTGCTTGTTGCCCTGACAGAATACTGTTGAAGTCTAAAATGTTAGCAGTTACACAACTACAGCAAATCAACAGTTTAGAGTGAGAAGTCGGTGTTGTCCAGAAGTATCTGGGAGACTTGAGAAATAAAGGAAGGGAAAACACTGACTGAAAATCAGATAGCCTGAAATAAGATGACAGTGATATTATTTAAGTCATCTACCCTAGCTATACTCAATTTTACTTGTAAAAAAGAGAAAAGCACACGTTTATCTCATCTTACTGATTTAGGAGGAACCATGAAATTTGATATACTGAACCAGAATGGCCAAGGCATAGCCTAGGAAATCAGTATGCAAACTATATTAGGTCTGCAAGCTACAGTATGCTCTGAGCTGAACACTACTTTCGATATAAAAACATGCTGAAGCACTGCAGCAAAACAGAGCTTCTAAAAAACTCTTTTTAATTCTTTCAGAAAGTATAAGGGAATATTGCTCAGGCAATCCAGGACATTCAGTCTGAAAGTTATAGAAGATAATTGCTATTTCTATATGAAAATATGCAAAGATGATTAACATAACTTACTGGTCAACATATTGCAAATCCTTCCTAAAGTTTTCCCTCTGGAAAGGAAAAACTATTCTTCCTGAAATTCTTCTACATTCCTCCATTGATTTTTAGTGCAAGTTATATCAGGATTATGTTTACTAGAGGATAAAAGCCTCTAGCTAGCACCAAATCTTATAGAAACTGCTTGAGAATTTCTTAGGGTAGCTTAAATGCACTTGTTTTCTCCTAGCATCCCAGAAGATCACACTGTGAACAATAAGTTCCTTAAGAAACTGTTTATGTTGTAAACACATGGTCTGAAATACCAGCCGATTTAAAGAATACATCATATTCCTATCTTATTTGGTTGATTTTTATGGCAATCACCATAGCTTTGTAAATCTCGCTTTGCTGAACATTCCTTATGCTGTTGTTTTGGGCTTACTTAAGAAAATGACGTATTTTGAGTTTTCAAAGTTTAAGTATGCCAAACTGTAAATCTGCTTTTCATTTTCCAGATGCTGTCTCAGGATATAATGTTCCCCAGACAGCATCCTATTGTGAGAGGTAAGACCTCCCACAGTCTAACATCCTTTTCCAAAGCACCAGTTTGATTGACACTTTGGTTTACAATTTACCTCCTCTGGATCAAACAACAGTTATAGCATATAATATGTGCAACTTGTAAAAGCCTCCTATATACTTTATCTTGACTTTAGGTATCCCATCAAATATTTAAAAAAAAAAATCAGGTGAGAAATTATCCTATTTCATTAACAATTTTTCCTTTCAATTTGGATCAGAGTCGTGAAAGTAGCGCAGTGTCCTTCTTTGTCTCTTTGACATCAATTCTTACCCCTCAACAAAATCTCTCTCATCTGCTTTCCCTCTCTCGAAAACAACAGATCAGAAAACGTCTTTTACAACTTCCATGCATGTTCAAGAGATGATGTCTAATGCCGTTCTCAGATGATTAAACGTCACCTGTGTCAACACTCAAAAATGTTCAAAAATACTTTTGTGTAAATAAGGATAATTGAAGCTTGATCGTCCTTATTAGCTCTTTTTTCCCAAAATAGAGGTAGAAAATGGAGTGAAAATGGAGTTTTCAGCCTGACACAGATACAGAGTTCATATTCTCAACGTGAATTCAGAATTTATACATAGACATATTCCCTAAATCACCACAGTAATTATTGTGACCTAAAATAAGTACTTTCAATTTAAAGTATTTTTAATTATCAACATTGGTGAATTGCAGAGATCTGGGAGAGAAACTGGGGCAAAGCTTTGCCATATCTCTGGTGCAATGCAGGCACCTTTGTGAAAATGTGCCAGAACTGAGGTCCTACCTTGGAGTTTGTTATTTAGTTAGCACCCTGCAACATCCACAATTCCTTTAGCACTTTTCAGTGAACTTCACTAAATTGCAGGTTGGATTATGGTTTCACCAAAAAATACATTTTGGCAAAATAATCTACTAATTGTAAAAATGTTTAACTAAGAGGTTTATGGGTCAAAACAGCCAGGTGAAGTGGTACTGTTTAAACACCTTTGTGGATATATAGACCTCTGAGGAAATACCAGAAAAAGTAAATAGCAAACAACAAAAGATTTGAGCTTTCTCGTGACTATTTTTATTTAAATTGAATAATTTTGGATACCTTTTTTCAATCATATACTAGCAGAAAAAATTCCCACCCCCGAAAAAAAGGAGCACTCACAAAAAAGACCCCAAAACCCATGCCACTATCTAAAGTCATGAAAAAACTAGAATGCTGCTGATCTGACAGTAGACAGCAATGTTGGCATAAGATGAAGAAGGGAAATTGGAAATGACAATACCTATTAGACCAAGATAGAACAAAAATGAAATCGCTCACAGACATAAAATGAAATGACTGAGATAATTTAAAGCAAGAGTTCAGAAATTTGTGAAGAAATTAAAACGCAGCTACTGGAGGTTTCTCAGTGGCCACAGATAAAGTCCTCATTAATACAGCAACATCCAAGAAGGCTGTGAATCTAGAAAACTCTCCTTCACAGAGGAAAGCTGTGAAGATATAAAGCTCTCCTTCACTCTCACTTCTTGTACCAGAGACCAGAGGAAGGACCAGTAACATGAACCGCAGTCTCCTGTGGATTGAGGGATGTCAAGAAGACATCAGACACCTTCAAGTTTGAAAGAGATGACCTGAAGGAAGAGCCTTGGGAAAATTTCAGATGGAAACAGAAAGTTTAAGTTTGTGCTAGAAGACGAAAAGAATTTCCCTGCCAGAAATGGAGGAACATACAAGGCTTTAGCAATAACTTTATACCCAATTTTAACTCACAGAGGTTCAGAGGGGGAGCAGATTGCTCATCTTATGCTATAGAACAGGGGGAGATGGGAAGTTTTATGTCAGTGTTTCAGTACGAAGGATTGTTTGAATTTCTGGATAAATGTATGAATAAACAATAAAATCAGCCCAACAGGAAAAGTGACACAACCTATGCAAGTAGAGATGATACATTCCATATTATTACATCTTTATGTATGCTAGCATCAAGAAGTCCTAAACCTAACAGATATTAATAAAATACACTGTAACAGAAACTGTGTTTTCCAGAGAAACAAACAAAATATTGAAAATACTTTACATTGTCAGTTATTTTACCTTAAAATACAACAAGAGTAATGGATGCTCAATGAAAGACAGATTTAACAGGTCTGAAAAATAGATTTGATCTGCAAATCCTTATGATGAACAATCTGAAATTTTGTAAGAATATATGACTATGATATTATTAAGCAATCTGGACATCCATAAATCCAT
>NW_010169544.1:0-4975 GCF_000695765.1 Mesitornis unicolor
TAACGTTCTGTGATTCTGTGATTCTGTAGTTAAAAATAATGTGGTTAATGAAATTCTGTTTATGGTACTGGACTATTACAGACAGAGTAGTAATTTGCAAAGCACCGATCAGCTATAAGCCTATGCGGAAAATAACTTTTGTTATTACAACTGTAGATCCATCTATAGCAGCTGTTCCTCTAACATGACAGCTGCCATGATCAGCATTTCTGATAAGGGGAGAACTCAAGGCTGTTTGGCAATGATAGAGAGAGGTCTTCCTCAGTCTGCAGCATGTTGTAGAATGTGTTTTAGCCATAAGCCTGCAATTGATCCCACAAACCTGCAGCTGATGCTGTGTTTCTGGCCCTCTGAGTCAGCAGCGTATCAGCATAGGAAAACAAATGGGAACTCTGATCTTTATGTAACTAAAAGCAGTTAGACTAAAGGTAGTCTGCTTCAAGCATCCTCAGTCTTGAGTCAGATTTTGTTTTCTTCTCTTCCTTGTTTTCTCCTTGTAAACAATATTTTCTATTCTTCCGTTTCCTTTGCTCGTTTTCAGGCTCATCCATGCTTGCATCCCACTTTATGCATTGTAAAAAGACTAGTCACCTAGTTTTTGGAGAATTAAAATTAGTAGGAAATTATATGTAATTCATTTGCAAGAGTGAGCGTGGATGTTTGGGGTTCAGCCTAGTTGAGAGGCTCTCTGGTAGTGCATTTTCACCACGCTGTGCTAGAGACATTTCTCTGATACTGTTTCTTAGTGAGCCAGTTCAGCTCAGAGGCTTCTTCCTCCACAACGGGACAGTTTCCCAGTAAATAGTCTTGTGCTAGGTTAATGAATGCAATTAGGTCAGTGGAGAGTGCTGTGAGCAAGTGTGCTGACATGGGGCAAAGGGCTTAACTGCAATGTTGGAAAGACAAGATACCATGAGGGATGAAGGAGACAGACCTTCCCCTTCGGTGGCCAAAACAGTGTTAGAGCTGTCTAGCCAAACCACTGATCTTTTTCCTTATCAGCAGTATATTAATTTTGCATTTAGTTGAAGTGGAGAAATCCATGGCCCAATTACTTTGCAACAGCAAATGGCATTTACGAGGTATTTGTAAATATTTGGATTCACTGTAACTTGGTATGTGCCTGTAACTCCTCATTTTCTGGTCAGGTTAGTCAATATAAGCAGACAGTTCATGTTACAAATATAGTATGGGCTACAGAATAAATGTTTTACTTCAGATGAAGGATTGGAAAAAAAAGGGTATGTTAAGATCCTGCAAAACTGTTGAGCCTCAGGCATCACACAGGGAATTAATGTGCTGCTTTAGACCAGTCTATAATCTTCCAACTGGAACATTCTCTATTCTTCGCTGTTTTTACCTGGTTTGATCAGTTGTGAGGTAATGTAACTCACAGAAGAGAAGAGGAACACTCTAGCTTCCCAAAAGCAGTACCATCTTTTATCTGTGTGTCTCTATCCCTCTGTTTGTTTGTTTGTTTGGGTTTTTTGAGGGGTATTTTTACTCAAAGAATTAAAAAAAAAAGTTAATTTTGCAGTTTAAAACCACTTTTCTCATCCTTCAGTCTCCCCAATTAACTGTACTAAATTCTACTGGACTTTGCAAAAAGCAAGTGTTGGGGAATAAAAACTTTCCGTAGGCTAAACCAGGTGTCTTTCTCAAATCAGTGGGAATATCACCGTGAAAAGTGTATTGAATGTGGCAAGGTCTTGACTTCCTGAGAAGAGCTAGTGAGAAAAATCCACCTTTTCCCAAGAGTTTCACCATTATTAAGAAGTCCACATATGTTTCTATATAGCACTACTAACAAGCCAGTTGTGTTCTTATTCTGTCCCACCTCTGATTACATTCAGCCCTGAGGCAAATCTTTATATCCAGTAAGTCTTCTGTCATACTATAGAAATCTTTGTAGTAATGGATTGTAATGAAGATTAAGTTGTTGGGTTCATGAGTGATTTATTATAACTTACTGTGCAGTAGTTTATTTTCTTTTCCTCTACAATACTACCTGTACAGTGGAAGAATTGTGTGAGTATAGCCTCTTGGGGAAACAAGGAGTATAAAATAAGTCAGCAACGTCCTCTACTCTTTGATACCTTTTTGGAAGCCCTTCTTAGAGCTGGTGGAGTTATCTGCTTTGAATTCTGCAGAAATGCATTATAGTAGCTCTCCAGCACGGGATGATACAGACCTATGTAGGAACTGTACATTAGTGGAAGAATACAAATTGGCTTTGAGATGAAAGCTCTTAAATCTGTCCTCCTGCTTCTCATGCTGATTATTGTGACCCCAAGGCATAGTTACAAAAGGAAGATGCACTCAGGAGGGTTACATCAGAATTTCCACAAATCATTACTGATTATGTATGTGTATTTTTAAGTGTTTATAGATGGATGATTGATACACTAATGAGGTATCTTTTGGAATTGCATAAAGAGGAACAAGACTTGCACATGGGTTTTCATTATTTTACCTTTTACACTCCACGTGGCTCCTGTTTCATAAACAATAGCTACAGTAATGTATTTAGGAAGGTTTTCATATGCATATATACATACATATGCATATTTTTGCCAGATAGGCACCTGAAAATTTTCCAGTCATTATTATGAAATGCAACATAGTCTCTACAGCTCATTCTGAAAGCATATCTATAATCAATTAACCAATTCTCTAGAGCAGCCTTAATACGCTGTTTCAATTAATGCCATGTTGAAAAGCAGAACAAGCTGCTGCAGAGCTCTTGCAGCAGTTACTGGGTGCTTTGCACAGCTATTTTGCAGACAGTGTCTTTCTCTACTTGCTAACTGCGTGAACACTTTATGTAATACTGTTTCAGCATTCTAATCGTACCTGCAGAATCACAAGGAGAAATTAAACTAATTATATTTCCAGAAGAAATAAAGCATACTGCAGTAAGCTTCCAAGTACATAAGATGAGATCTGCTTATGTTATTATAGCAAAACCAAGCAGGTCAGTGTTTGGGGACTACCGGAGACTTCTAAGGCCTGCTTGAGCAGAAATAACCTACTACAAAACTGAAAACATGAGACACACACGGTTGGGAAAATAATAGTCAGTGAGACTAGAAAATAAAGGCAGTATTGGTGTGTACTTACAGCAGAGGTGTCTATTTCAAGATCAAGCACCAGTGTAATCACTGTTGATAGTATCCCTTTGATAAAAATAGTAATTCTTCAGCTGAGATTTGATAAATCTACATTTATTGGTTAGCACTTCAGTGGGTCTCCTTTGGCAGATTTTTATTACACTGAATCTGCTATACAGCTCTTGAAGCTTTTCACTAGATTCAATAATTTATACTGGCAAAACCTCTGGATTTTATATTTAAAACCTCGTGGTGGGTTTTCATACTTCTGATCTCTTTCCTGTGGGAAAGATTTGTGCCATACCCACAGTTTTGAGTTGAGTTTGTGTAGTTGTTAGCTATAGAACTTTTTTCTTCTTTTATGATGATAAACAGACGTGGTTTAGTGTAGATAAATACTTTAGGTAGAAATCATCTGGTTTGTCATTGTCTTGATATGATTTATTTTATGTAATGAAGGATTTAGTTTGTTAGAAGTTAGTCGTCCATTTTTACTGGTTTTGATTATATAGGAAAACCTTCATGTAGAAACACTTCTGAAAGTGTTCTGATTATTTGGAGACATCAGATCAAGATGAAAATGAGACGTACTTGTCTGTGGTTTAACACAAGAGACATTCAATGGTTTTAAAGGGCAATGATCTTTTCTCCATAAAAATGTATGTGAATTTTGTCACTCTCTTCTAGCTGTTGAAGAATGGTATCCAGCAGTTTCAGTAGCAAATTTTGGAAACAAATCTGTTCTGAAAATGAGATCAGAACAAAGTATTTGGCTATTTAAGATGGATGTTTTCATTAGTAATCGGGCATTTTAATTGGACTTTTACAGGTAGATGTTTACTGAATAGATTTTTGTCACTTTTTTCCAGTGTAAACTTGATTCGTGTGTGTATGGGTTTGGTTGTGATTTTCTGGTTTTGTTTTGTTTTGTTAGGGTTTTTTAAAATTATTTTTCTGCTCTTTGGTGTAGAGAACACAAAAGAAAAGCTTGGGAAAATTAATGTATGAACTGAATGACACTGTTCTTATTCTTGGACCAAGGGTTCAATTTTCTTTGTGTGCTAGTAGAGCAACGTTTGCCACACAAACTGCAAGGGTGCATTTGTCCATACCAGAATTTCATTTTATGTGGCTTTATAAAATGATAAAATTTCTTCTGTATTTGAAACTTGGTTGCATCTTGAAAGATTTTTTTTTTTTTGGGTGAGGTTGGAAATGGAACGTTGAAATACTAAACTGCAAAGCAGTCTAAAGGAATTAATGTATTTTACAGGCAGATCGAAAGCCCACAAGAGGTGATGGCAAGACTGTTGCTAGTTTTAATCAGCTTAGATCAGGCTCTTACAGTCTTTTATAGTTTAAAGAGTGACTTTCCTGAGAACACTGCAGTACAGTTGTCTGTGTCTGGAAGCACACTGACGGCTGCAGGCCGCAGTGGTGCTGGGCACGGTGTGTCCTGCCAGCACCCGTGCTGTGCTGTTGCAGAGCAGGATCCTTGCTGTGGGTGAAGGCCCAGGGCAGCCTGTGCCCTGCCAGGGCATGACAGCCATGCTTCTCCCCTGGGTCTCCTGAAACCGTTCCCTTCTGTCACCCCGTGCCTCTCCAGAAATGACTTGCTGCATGGCTGTCTTAGTGGTAACCCTCTGGCCTTCCTGCTGGTGCTCACTGGGTTGAGTTTGCTGGGTGTGTTGGTTTTGGAGCAGCTGGTGTCTGTGCATTGGGTGGGAGCAGTTGCTGTTTTTGACCGAGTGACCAGCCCGTGGAAGGAGGTGACAGGACCTCTTGTTGGTGTGTAGCCGATGTGGAAGTCTACCCAACAAGCGGTCTGCACAGCCTGAGTGTATCATGAGAGTGATTAAATTCCT
>NW_010169544.1:5006-11027 GCF_000695765.1 Mesitornis unicolor
GCTATATTGATAGCATAATGGACTAAGTGAATTTGTGCTTAATCTGCTGTATCAACCTGGAAAAAGAAAAGTGCTTTGGGGATGAGGGTATTTTTGTACTTATATTTAATTTGATACCACTCATAGTAAATGGGTCAGTGATCTGAGGTATTGTATTTTTGGCATTAAGAGAAATGCTGTATGCTCCAAAATGCATTAGCTTTTCTTGTGAAAATAATTCTGTTTTATTTTCCCTGGCTTCAAGAAGATGAAAGAAATTTGTGGTTTTTTGGTGGTGTGTTTTTTTGATTTGGGTTGTTTTGGTTTGGTTTGTTGGGTTGGTTTGGGTTTTTTTGAGATCGTCAAACTTTTGGTTTGGTGTTGGCAGGAATGAAAGTGAAGTAACATCCAAGCTGCTCTTTGAAAATAGACAAGAATTTTGAAGAATAATAATACACTGTTCAAATGGTTTGATCTCACTGGGGCTCTGATACATCCAGCAGAGCCTGGGCTGTGCTAACACGACTTTTCCAGCATCCTATTCTGCTTCTCTTGAATATATTGGTCACTTTAAAGTGATTTCTGTGGGAGTTGAATTAGAGAACGCTGATAGGTTTTGGTGGGATGAGGGAAAGTTCATTTAATGCTTCATGCACAATTATGTAGACCAAGGAGTTCAGGCATCTCAAAAATAATTTCCAGATCAGTACCAAAAAATACCAGCTTTGCTGAAATATCTAAATGCCTTGGAGACTTATCCTACCCTGAAATGAAACAGAGCTGGATAATTTTGAGCTGGATGCATTGAGAATTCCTTGTGGGCTATTAGAATCCACAAGTTTTGTCAAAACAAAAATGCTAAGATTAAATGATGTGGTTTCATCCTCATTCAGAACTTCAGACTTCTTTCGAATAAATGATATTTCAAAATAAGAAACAGCATTTAAAATAGCATGGGGAAGATGTGAAGATCCAAAGCTAAAGAAAACGTACGTAAGTGAAAAACTGGTACTTTTTAGGCAGGAGAGTGGCGTCGGCAGCTGGAAGAGAGGGAGGGCAGCAGCTCCCCAGGGCAGGGCTGCAGGCAGAGCTGGGAGTGCTGAGCTCGCAGCAGCAGCAGAGCAAGTGAGCGCCCCGGGCAGTTCCGCTGCTTGCCCTTCAGAGCGGCTGCTGCTCAAACGTCCTGCCCCCCTGTTTGCTCCACCAGGGGGCGCCTGTTTTGTTGCAGGACCGTGAGCCAGCAGAGAAACGTCGCCTTGCTTTTTAGAGGCCCCTTGAACGGCCTGACCCCGGCGTTTGCTTGGACAGAAGATTCATGCCTTAAGTAGGGGCTGCTAGTGTACTAATTATGTAGTGATGGCAGTCTCTGTATAACAGCAATTTTCACTCAATTACTCAGTGCACAGTGTCACTATTATAACCCAATTAATTTTAAATAACATTCTAATTTAAAAGAAGGCAATATGTTGCTTTTCCTCAAGTTATCTATAGTGTTATGATGGTTAATTTAGCTAACTCTCTTTAGAGTTGCATTATACAGTGATGCAAACAAACCAGTGAAAAATAGCGTGACAAAAAATGACTGTCTTTCTGGTGCCGAAAGCTGCTGAGTCTGTGCATTGCATGGCTTTCTCAGGGTCTGTCCCGATAAGATGCAAGACTGTAGAGGAGGTTTTAAGCCAATATGTAATTGTAGGCTGGTGTTCTGCTGTACCTATATTTTAAGGTGTACATAAAAGAAAACTACCAACTAGAGTTAGTAGACCATTAAATGAAAATTCAATGTTCAGTTTTCATTGGTGATTTAGGATTACAGTTCACTCGTAATGAACAGGTTTTTAACTAAAGGTCTTTCCTGAAGACAGAACACCACAGTCATAGTGAATATTAACAATAGGCTGCTAATTTACAGATTCATTTTTGTATATGGCAATTGTAAGCTTATGGTGTAAAATGTAAGTAAACAAAATATATAGGTCAAAACAGTGGACTAAATTCTTCCAAGTGGAGGCAAGGAAAAAAGATTTGTATCAGTGATACAAGCTTACCCATTTTACGCATCAAACAGAATTTGATGTTGACCTGAGTGTGAGGCATTTAAGGTAGCAGTGGCTGAGCTGGCTCCCTGCTGTTGCCTGGCACTTAATCCAGCTGATGACATGCACACATGGTAAGCCCAGATACCCCAGTGAGTGTGTGTTTCTAACAGCTGGAGAAAGGGGGGAAAATAAGGATTGGTTTGAGAGGAAAGCTGTTTCTTCAGCCTTTGGTGAAAGCAGAGTATTGCCAGCCCTGGCAGCTCCGGTGTGGCTGTGGCTCTGACACGTGGCGTTAGGGTGAACTCAGAGTTATTGCCATGAGAGCGAGTGTCTTCCCTGAGGAAGAAGCAAATATCACCTGACAGCCTGTGGCCATGAGGAAATTAATTGGGAAGTGAGCAAACTGCTAACCTTATGCCTGGCCTTGATGCAAGCAGCAATGACAACCCCTTTACTCCCAGATTTTGCTGTCACTTGGTGGTGAGGTTTCCATCTGGACTCTGTGAGGTGTTTTTAGATTTAAACTGAGTGACTGGAAGAATTTGGTGGAATAACTCCATTTGCAACACTCTGAATTGCACAGAGCTATTATCTGGTAAACTATTTAAGAAATGCTTAAAAATTTGAGTTATTTGTCATTGATTGTTTGACTAGAAGAAAACACTTCACCTGTTTTCCACCCACAGGATTTGTTTCCATTATTACTTTTGAAGTTATATTTATGCTAAGATTGCATAATTTCTCTCTCTTTTTTCTTGTCTTTTTTTTTTTTTCGGTATGTTGCTGTGGTTATCAAGCTTCCCTTCAGTTGGGAAATACAAACCTGAGGAATTCTATAGCTGCTATAGGAAAAATCCATGTCTTAACTCCCAGATCTTTCTTCTAAGGGTTTTCTGTAGCACCCACCACTGTAGCATGCAAGTGTTTAACTGGCACTGTGATGATTTAGTCATTCTGAGAAAGAGGTAGAGGCAAACATGTTTAAAGTATACCCAACAGACAGAGAGTCAGATACTCATTAACAGTATCTTCAAACCATAATCAGTTCGTTGTGGAGAACATGTTTTATCTTGCTCTCAGCCAACCTTTCTGCCTGCAAGTGATTTGCACTCTTATTGAAGAAGTTGGTAGCAGAACGGATAATAACAAGTCTGAAAATGCAGAAAGTAAAGAACATTAAAAGGTCAGGGCTATTGAAAGTTACAGCATTAAGATTATGGCATTGGCTAATAAATCTTTATTGTAAGAGAAAAGGTAGAAAAATATACCTGAGGCCCTTCCATTTTCTTTCTCTAATGCAGAGATCTGTTTGCCGCCTTTACCATTTCTTGCTGGCGAAAGATAGCACCTCTGTTACTACTGTGGGGAAACAGTGGTTAGAGAAAAAATATGATACACAGTGTGAATGTCTGCTGCTGTCACAATCGCGGCATCCCTACTACTTGGATGTAGCATTTTTGGCTTTGATAATGTTGCAAATATTTGCAGAAAAAAAGATACAGGATTAAGTGAAGATTGACAGTGTGAGCAGTTACTGACCTCGTGAAGTAAGCGTCGTGGCTGTATAGGGATTGTAATCCTGCTGCTGCTTTATGAACCCCCTTTTGGCTTGTACTCCTGCACTCTTGTGCTTCTCACAAGTGAATTAAATTTTGATATGTTTCAGGATTGTTTTTATAATTATCTTCTATAGGTCTTGCCTTTATACCGAGTATGACGTATGTGGGAATACCTAGTTGGTCAGTTTTGGGTCTGCTTCCCCCCCATAGGTGCACGGTGAGACAGTGGCCTTGTGATTATCACTTGTAGCAGTTCACACTGTCTGGAAAAACATGCTTCTAGTTTCAGCAAGTTCAGCCACTTAGAAGGGACTGAGCTGAAAAGTGAAATCACTAAATAGAAAATTAGTTCTATTTAGCCCAAACCAGGACATTCCAGCATCAAAATGGCTTATTAAAGTGGTGAATTTGTTCTAAATTAAGAGTGTGTTGTAAGAGTGCACTGAATCTTGTGTGGCTATGCAGCTAGTGGGGTGGGTATGGGGGCTATATCTTTACAGCTTGCTAGGCAAAAGAGAAGCTGACAATTAATGCAGGGTAGATGATGGCTTGTTACATCTTTCAGACAGTGTATGTCAGGCAAAATTGGTCTTCAGTCCCATTGGAAAAATCTCAGACCTAATCTAAAAGGAGCCACTTCGATCTCCTTTTCTCCTCTTGTGTTCAGTGAACAATTGGTGCTTGTTTAGTTATGTTTACTCATTTACATGTTTTAATAACATGCTAACCATCTAGTTTATATCTGAATTTATTAGATGTAATAGGGTTTACGTGGAAAATTTTGTACAGCCACCACTGGATGTTTCTCTTGCCTTAGCTCTGTAATTTAGCTCCAGTTTATTGTGACGTTTTCATGACAAACCTAGTGATAGCACAACACACTCTTAACAAAAAATTCATTGATTTTGCTGTTTAAAATTTATATTGAGTTCTATTTTCCCACTGTAAATAGTGAACAGTAAAAGAGGACATATACATCTTTCTCCTGTGATGTTTAATTGGCATGGTTATCAAGCTATCTTTAAAGATTGTTTGTGACAGAGCATGAAGTAAAGTCAAAGTTAGTAAGTAGGAGGTGAATTTGTGCTCATAAACTCTTACTGAGGGAGGAAAAACTCTCAGAGTGGAAATGCATTATCCGTGACTTGAATGAAATCTAAAGGGTTTCCTGAAGGATATACCTGAATTTCACCGAAGGAAGACTGACTCAGTAGAAATTAAAAGTGGTGTAAACATACTATGCCTAAAGCACGTAGTTAGTGTTCCTCCCTGCATCACTTCGAAGGCATAGGATGGTGTGTGGGGAGAGTGTTTTACTTTATTTTTAATCTAAATCTGGCAGCTGAGAGCTAACCTCCCTGCCACAGAAGAGGAGAATCCCTCGTGTGGAGTTCCTACAGCCAAGCTATAACCCTTGCCTGACTCTAATAATACTTAATTGGAAATTGGATGGAGTTCTGCTTACTTCTTGACTATATTGTTTAATTGAAGCTTAACAATACTTAGTTAACCTGTAGCAGTACTGCACTTAACCTAAGGTTCTTTTAAAGATTATTGAACACTGCTCTTTAATTTGGTGCAAGCATCTTTACAAATACTGAATTAGTACTGTCTTGTTTAACTAGTACTGCTGAATATTCAGCTTTGAGAGACGTGTCTAGTTTTGTTCTTTGTCTGAATTTGAACTGAAATATGGCAGTTACTGACTTTAATATGACTTAGCACTCTCTTCAGTCATAAGCTTTAGGTATTTGTGTTAATTAAAATGCATAATAATGACAAACTAGTGAATAGTTACAATGTAAAATGCCAATTATCCCATTTTTGAATGCATTTAAAATAATAAATTCATCAAGCCATGAGCCTCCAACTAAACAGATGTTTGTGATGTAAATGGATGTAAATGGAGTTAGTGCCATAATTCCTCAAGCCTCTAAAGTTCTCTGTACCTTAGCTGTTAAGCCTGTTAAGGCCTAAGGCTTGTCCACAGAGAAAGCAAGTTTGGTTGACTTTGCAAGCCAGCGTTGCTCTGCGAGATGTCAGCAGGCTGTTGGTCCTTAGTGCAGTGCTGAAGGAGATGCTGCTTTTGTACTTCAAGCTGCTCCTGTGGAGCTCTATGGAGCCACAGAAACCAGCTGTTAGTTGTGAGTTTAACAGGATAGTTGAGGTTTGTGAGTTTTTAGTGTGTTTTGGGTTTGTTGGTTTTTTTTTTTTTAACTATTGTTCTACCTACAGTACTAGGTAGTGTTAATGATGGTTTCTTTTTTCACAGTCAAAAGAACTGAATTGTTCATAAAATGGTAAAGATAAAACTGAGTAAATGCAGGAGTGACTTCTGAAGTGAGGAAGTTCTCTTTTGGTCAGTCTCTACCAGCAGGCAGGTAGGAAACGTTCACCCTTTGAGCAAATTTGGATTCATTTACAGTCGTTTGATCTCTGCTGAA
>NW_010169544.1:11058-20986 GCF_000695765.1 Mesitornis unicolor
GTAACCATATGAACCCTCTTCTATTATTAACTCTGTCTGCTTCAAATAATTCAGAACCAGGGATGTCAAGCCACTTTGTGATACAGCTTGCGTACAATATTAAATTTTCAGCAGCTGCATTTTAATCGGATGGCAGTTCAAAAGCGTGGTGTTGGCTTGTGTTTAAGGAATCCAGATTTGACTGCTTTAGAACTACCTTGTGTTTGGAAATGCACCAACACATCCAGGCTGTGATCAGAAAGTCTTCATGTGTTTTCTTGTCCAGTTAATACACTCTATAGCTTCAGCAGCTAAGGGTAGGCTGCTTGTCTAATGTACAAGAACTAAGGCAAGCATATGCATATATATACATGATTAATATATTAGTGCTGTGCTATTAATACCAGAATTTTGTGAGATTTGGGGATGAGTGAGATGATGTCAGAAGTGATTTCTAGTCAGCTAGAAATAATAGTGATTGGAAATTACTATTTCCACATTGATTTCTTTTTAACAGGATTCTGTTTCCAAATTGATGAAAGTTTAAAAGTGTTTAATTAGTAGACTTTCTTTTTCTCCAGAGACTTTCCAGATGCTTGTATCCATTCAGGGTCTGGAAAATGAGTAGAAATACAGGGTGTAACAAAAGACTGGCTCTTAATGAAAATAGCCAGGCAGAGTTTTGGCTAATGTCTTTATTTATAGACCATGTTGTAATTATATGTAGGACTCACAGAATCACATAATGGTAGGGGTGGGAAGGAACCTCTGAAGATCATCCAGTCCAACCCCCCTGCCAGAGCAGGATCACCTAAAGAAGATCACACAGGAACAAGTCCAGGCGGGTTTTGAATGTCGCCAGTGAAGGACGCTCCACAGCCTCTCTGGGCAGCCTGGACCAGTGCTCTGTTACCTTCAGAGTAAAGAGGTTTTTTTCCTAATTGAAATCACTATGTTAGGTTTATAAAACCCTGTCTGGTATGGTGAAGGGAAAGTGCTGCAGGTGAAATGAAGAGAACATGATGCATGTCACACTGAAGAGCAATGGGACAGTACAGACAAAAGTAGCTTTTTTTGTTCTCTTCTGACCCCACATCTGATATGTGCAGACCTGGTATCAAATCATAACTTGGAATAGCTTCAAGGGAAGTGTGTAGGTGTGCATACACACCTAGTAATTCGTTAGGCTGAAGTTAAGACTTAGCAACATATGTGCTGTTTTGGCCTTAAAAATTGAAAGACGGCTTGTGAACAGTGTACCCTAGGTGCTGTTATTCTTGGTTAAATGCTCAGTTAATGATGTAGATAACTATGCTGTTTAGAAACCTTAACTGTCTTTGGAGTAGCAGTTGTTCATTTTACAGTTTTTTTGTAAGGGAAATCTTTGTATAGCACTCAAAGTCCCTCATGTCTAATGTTTTTTTGAGCAGTTGATTCATTAATTTGCTGGCATAGTTAAGCTGCAGTTGTGAAGGAGATGGAGGAGTTGAGAACCAAGGGAAGATGTCATCTGGCAACACTGGGAAGAGAAAGTGGAAGTGTTTGCACTCCGAGAAAAGGATCCTGCCAGGAACGTAGAAAGTATAAAGTCTAAAATATTGGTGCCTATCAACTAATCTGTAGAGATGTTATTGATCCTTGAGGTTTTCTTCTGCTTCATTTATGTGCTGTGTCTCCAGTTGTCTGATATCTGAGAAAAAGCAACTGCCAGAAGACAATGATTAAGGCAAAATAAGGTCTTTGAAATCTTTGCTTTGCAGTAAAGGATCCTACTGATTAACTCCCCCCATATAATATGTGACTGAAGCCTATACCATGTAACTCATCGACTTGCATGAAAAGGTTCACTATCTCTGTGTGAGAAGTCATAGCAAGCACACATTTTACCTATTCCCTACCAGTAAAAAAAATAAAAAAAAAGCCGTGCCAGACATATGAGAGGAAAACTAGAAAAAGTCTGATTTTAACTAACTGACCTTTACCCAGGCTTGACAAAGTGCCCCACAGCACTCTGTGGGACATAGAAATCCTTCTGTGCTTCATTAAAAATGGATGAACACAATTTATTTTTGCATATAAGGTCATAATCTACTGTTCAATGCTTAACTGGGATTTTGCACATTTAATGCATGGAATTGCATTTCTATTTTGTATTTACTGATACAAATGTATATATTCCTAAAGAACCCATCACCATGTTTTCCGCTGTGTAATCGAGTTGTTGCTGAGCCCACAGACTGCATGTGCCTCTGCAGTGCTAATCCCGTTCCTGTTGGACCATAGGTTGATGCCAGGTTCTGTGACCACTTGACATTGCTGTGGTAGTTACCTGTTGGCTGGACGTAATGCAGAGACTTGCCAGAAAATAGCAAAAACATGGGAATTCAAATTTCAGTTTCTTAATCAAAAGGAGGGAGCACAGATCGAGATACCTGGATGGCCAAATATATTAAGTGTCTAGGCATTCAGGAGTGGAGACAAGTGCATGCCTGAGAAGGCCCTGCAGTGGAGTGATGACCTCGATTTTGAGGTCAAAGATCAAGACCATTCCACTCTCAACAAGCATCAAGGAGCTCGAGAGGTCTGAACCATTTGCTTCCTGTCCATGAGGGATGGTCTTGGCTCACGGTGTCAATCATCACTGGGATCCCCTTGGAGCTGCTTTTTCTTTACATCTCTCAAGTTGTTCTAATACTGAAGCCTGTGCTTGACTAGAAAACAACACAGAGTCTTCTCTTCCAGAGTCTTCCTTCTGCCCTGTCACACTTCCCTATGCCTTTTGCTGGCTCTGATCAGAGGTGATCCTCCATGTAAGCTTTACTAATTTCTCTAGTTTTTCTTTGCTCTGGATGTGAAGGGATCGGGTTATAACAAAAAGCTGAATTTGATTCAGTTTTAAATACATGATTTTGGTGAAAATGATGACATGACCTGTTCCATTCATGCTTACTTCGGGCAGTAGGAGGTTTTATAGGTAATGGCTTGCTGTAATGATCCTGTTTTTTGTACAGGTTGTAGCATATAATTATTGTTGTTCTGTCTTTCCAAGGAAGTGTTCATAATTACTTTAAGTTATTTTTATTCCCCCCCCCTTCCATTTGTTTTGTTCGTGGGCTTCAGTGCTAGATGTTCTACAGGTACACATTAATGTTGCTTGCTGTAGGTGCAGACAAGTACAAGCATGCAATGCAGGAACCATAAACCATACCATGATGCCACAGAGAAAGCAGCTACTTAGTAACTACTGTTTCTGTTTGTTGCTGTTTTCAAATAAAGCCTTTTTTATCCCTCAGAAGATATCACAAGGAGTATCCTAGTTCAGTAGTTGTTCTGAAATAAAATTAGTATGCTTGTTTATTTTAATTCCTATTGCACTTCCAATTTGAATTGGGAATGATTTCCAGAGAGGTGATCTAAAAACAAAACTTAAAGACTCATAAGAGGTTTAAGTCAGTATTCTTTAACACAGCACCAGGGTCCTCTCAGAATCGCCTGAGACTCCCACTAGTTGTTACACACAGGTTCTTTTTATTCCCTATACTGATACATATGCATCCTAACTACCGTGAATAGACCCGTCTCTTTGTAGAACTAATTATCATAAGTCCAGACTATTTTGGCTCCTTTCTTCACTGGTCACCGGTGTCCTCTTGATGACCCTTCTCTTGGAGCATGAGTAGAGGTGAAGCTGACCTCATAGCCACCTGAACCCTTCTCTTGGAGCATGTGTAGAGGTAGAGCTGACCTCATAACCACCTGCGGACTTGGCTTGGTATACATCATTGTTCTTGTTCCTATACATCCTGTACCTTAAACAAAGCAGTTCTCCAAATTGTCCCAAGCTACTTGATTGTCATATTTAATGATTTACCCTACCTGTCAAGTATACATAGTTTATGACCTTGTTTTTTAAGTCCCCTAAGGCATTTTCCATTAGCTTTGGAGAGTTTTCAGTAATTTTCCATTATCAGGAAGAAGGGGAAGACTATACAAAACTCAAGGTACCAACAGCTCGATCACACTTTACTCTTTGGACAAACTAGACTAGCCTGTACTTTGCATATCCAGGTCTTCTGAAGCCTGGTTTTAGCAGTAAAAACTATTTAAAGACAGCATCTTTTTGTCAGCATGTTTTGACAGCTGCTCATACTTCAGTTACCTCCTGTTAGATTCTACAGGAAGAAATTTAATTTTTCTTCAAATATGGTTAACTACTTTGTCATAATAAATCATCTCATCTCTTGTATGTGTTAAGAAATACAAATGTTAAGTTTGAATAGCATTGTTTATTTTTACATAAGAAATACAGATAAGAATATAAGAAAATGTAAGAAAACGTAAGAAACCATTTCTTACCAATTTCATTTCTTGTTATCTCTAAACTATGAGATATAAGCCAAAAATTTTCTCAATCATCGTGATGTTTCTGCCTCAGTAATTTCTCCTAATAAAGCTTCCTCTACATTTACCATCTGAACAAGAAACTGCTTTGAGCTACTAATTATACATTTTTTTCTTCCCCCCCCCCAGTTCTCTCTCTTTGTTCTATTCTCTCTGTAGAGCAGCAAAGAGTAGTTCAGATAGATGTGTATCTTTACCTTTTAGAATGTTATAAGATTCAGTATTTATCATAACCATCTCTTTTGTTAGGATATGTAGTGTTAGATTATTTAATGTTGACCAGCAGGCTTGGGTGGTACTGAGAAGGGGGGTACAGGCCGTGTGATTGCATAAGCTCTAAAGAAACCAGACTGAAAAGCTCTCTCCCCTGTTCTCTTTGCCCTGTGTGGGTCCTGTTGCCTTGGTTTGTAATGGATATCCTCAGCTTCCCCAATTTTAATGATATTTTATTCAGTTGGGCTCTAGATGACAATAAATACAGGGGCGCCTACAGTTAGTGATGTCTTCAGCCTCTTCAGCTTGAGAATGTCAGTTTTGCTCCTAGCTGAATTTGTATGTTTGTGCCACCCAGAATCTGTCTTGAAAAAAACATATTTTAATTTTGCCTCCAGTGATGCAGCCATGTGTTTGTTTACTCTTCATCTATAATGCTTCCAGTCAGTAATCTTTGCTTCTGTTCCTGTATTCAGTACGGGGTGTTTTCTCCCAGCCACTGATCACTTTCTTTCTTAATTTGAAAGTTGAATTCCAGATGTCAGCATGCAGAGGGAGGAAAGGCATTGTTATACTCGGTGGTTATAAAGATAATGTATACGGGGAGAAATTCTAGTGGAAAGGTGACAAGTAAGCCAGTATCTAGAGGAAGTTCTGACTGTTTCAGGACTGAAGTTCTGTTATTGCTGATGCCTGTAATGTAATTTGCATTGAATTCCTTGTAGCTATAATTTCACTATGGCTTGGGCAGTGAGTCTCTAAGGAAGGTACAAAGCTGTATGGTCAGGTTTGAATTTTCAAATTACAATAACTGTGAGGATGGGCAAAAGCACACAAGGGCCGTGCTTGATGAAGGGGTCGTGATGGCTGCAGCTAATTCCCTTTAGGAATTTAGCTTAAATTGTGAAGCAGCTGTAAAATTTCGGCCTTAGTGTGAGCCACCTGGAGAATTTCAGTTTGAATATACAGTACATGGTTATCCAAAACTGGTTCTAGGAATCATAAAATTCTTTTACTGTGTCCTGACAAGAATGATAACATTTCCAGATGCATTAGTGCTTTCTAAATTGAGATCTTAATCCAGCAATATTATGAAGATGATTTTTAAAAAAGAGAAGATTTAGTAACAGATACATTTCCTTGGATTTATCTCTTATTTAATATTGTAGCAGCCAAGACTTTTCTGTCAGAGGATCCTAAAACTAAGTCATTGTCAGAGTTAATCACAAAAAAAGTTGTCATGCCTACCAAGCACCCAGAACCAATCAGTACCATTTCAATCTTTCTCAGGTTTAAATCTCATAAAATTCTCAGCCATCCATGCTTAATATCATCCAGCCTGTTAGCACTGCTGTAGTGCCAGCAGCGTGCGATAACACTGCTATAGCTGTGTGTTACCTGACTACCAGGGAAACTGTAGCCTGGAAATGGGAACTGATCACTTGTTTCATGTTGTATTTGTTCAGAAATATGTGCCACATGCTCATTGACTTTCCTGTCAAACTCTTTAGGAGTTTGTCTATAAATTAAGTGTGTTTAGTTTTTCTTTTGCCTTTTGAGAGCTTAGTTTATAAGTGGGTCAGTTGTCCCTGGGGAAATTGCAAGAGAAGCAAGAAACTGCAGAAGAGGCAGGGGTTGAGTGCAGGGTGGACCTGAGAGGGCAGGGGCACTCGGGAGACTGCAGAGAGAAGGCAGTGGGGGCCGTGGTGGTGCTGGAAGCTGCAGAGCTGAAAGGGCAGCAAATGAATTGAGGGCCAAGGAAATCTGCCAGGGAAATGGCATAGAGGGAGGAAGCAGTGCAGAGTCTTAGGGCTGGGATTTTTTATTTATTTATTTTGTGTGTGTGTGGCCACCTACCCAGCTGTGAGATGCATGGCAAAAGGAGAAATTAGCTCAGCAGTTGTCTTGTTTTGTATGCTATTTCATTACGATTTGCAACAGTCACTACAGAAAACATCTTGAGCAGGTTGATTAGGATGTCAGGTGTCTAGGCTTTTTCTATCTACTGCAATTCCTTCATGCAATTTTAAGCTAGGAGTTTTATCTGCTGCATTGCTGTGGGCTCACTGGTCCAAAACTCCCAGGAAAGAGATGTTAGCACTTATGCGTATTGGATTCCTGTTCCTGTGTGTTCTCCCATCCATACAGAATACTTCTTCCTGAGCATCTGGTAATACTATAGATTATTTCTCTGAAGCTCCTCTCAAATCTAGTCCCAAAAGAACTTACTGGATAGATACAACACTCCAGAATCTCTCATTCTTTCAGGTTTCTTTGTCAAAATAGGTGGTGTCCTCACTAAAAATAAAGATATTTGGCAAATTTTGTTATAGAATATAATGCATGGTACACTATCTCTTGTGTAAGACTTCCTGATAATGCAAGTACCAAAAAAAAACCCCAAAACCAAACACCAACCCACAAACCTAATGCCCCAAGCCCACAACCTCCTGAAATATATCTCTTGGAAAAATTCTGTCAATATGTTTTACGCTTGTGTTGCTTTGTGTTTGATGTGTGCTCAGTCACAGGATTGTTCAGGGGTCAACACTAGTAAAAATAATGCGGAGCCCCATATAGCTTTTAGATTGTACATAGGGTGCAGAGCACCTTCTCTTTTTCCATAGTTTTTGTTCTGCCATTTTTTTCCCTTTCTTTGCTTTTCCCAGTTATTTTACCTTCCTTAGATCCCCATGGATTACAACTTGCAGAGTCTCATCAGTGTTTTAGTGAGAGAATAGTGAAACCGGTGTTGCAGAGCTGACGGGATCCCAGCCTGCCACAGTCACTACAGTGAGGGTACGAGGAGGGGTTCTTCCTGGTTACAAAGGAGATTTCTCGTAAGGAGTAGCGTTTCACCTAATTGAGTATGTTCAAAAGAGTAAATGTGCTTCAAAACATCCCACAGAGGCATCCGCAGAGATGCCTGTTGGCCATCCTTTAGCTGGATCAAAGTGGCACAGAGACATCAGCAGGCTTCTCCCTTTTGTCTGGTTATTCTCTACTGGTGCAACAGTTCTGACTCTGGTAAAGCAGGAGCAGCCTTTGCTGCAATGGTTGAACAGTGTCCAAAGCTGATTAGTTAGATAACACAGAACAATGAATTATCTGCTATGAAACTGCAACAGCTGGCCTGAAAATTAAGAAATAAATGAGAAATTAGATAAAATGCCATCCTAATTTTGTTATGCGGATAAGAGGATTTTACTGCAGCAAAATTTGCTAAACCCATCAAGTAACAGAGAGAATACAACCAAGAATTCTGCTGTGTCACCAGTGCTGTTGATAATCAGGGACATGGTCTTGTGGAAGAGGTTTATACCTTTCCATAATGCTTTACAGTTAAAAGGTGCTCTCTATTTTTCTCTGTCCCAGGTTTTGTTTAGTAGACCTGAGCAGCTGCTGTGTTGATGTCACTATACTTGAAGTACTGTCCTCCTGTAAGGTTTGTATTTCTCCTCAGAGTTTTGAGTGACAGGTTGAACAACTGAAAACAAAAAATTTTAAGGCTCTCTTGCCCTCCTTCAAAGTTCTGTTAAAATACTTTGTTATTTATATTCAACCTGCTTTCTTTGGTTTTGATTTAATGTAATGGCTTTTTGAAATCTAGAGGGTATAGGATCACATTCTTTCACTTGGACAGAAATTGGAAATGTAATAATGCTGTGAACTTCTGGATCCTCTTGATTCTTCGTGTGTAGGGGTGACTCACCTGCTCACGGAGAGCAGCCATCATATGCAAGAGACAGCTCTGTAAGACTGGAGCTCAGTGTAACCTAAAAATTAAGCTTTAAAAGTTGGCACCAGCTCCATGTCTAAATCTAACCGTCTCTTACCATTGTGGTCTGTCTAGATTTAAGCTGTTCCCCCTTTGCAGTGTTTTAGTACATCTTTGTCACATTAATACTATATTGATAAGAGTGCAAACAATGTTTTGCAGTTCTGTTTAGCATGGGATATGCCTTTTTCTGCTGGGCTGCTCGTTTTTGTGTTCTCTCCTGTTATTAACAAATAGGTTTTCCAGCTTGATGATGCATCAAGTTTGAGAATTTAATTTCAAACTGTTATAACATCCCATCTGACCTATGGAGATGATGGCTTCTGAAGTACAAGAAACACTTCACTGAGTTTCTGAAAAGATTTTGGGATTAATTCAGTGTTTTGTTTCAGGTTTTTTGAAAAGTGTGTTTATTTCTAAGCTTTTTCTAAAGGTATACTTCACATATGCATGGTATACTACACGGTGTGTAAAATTTGTCAAGAGAACTTTCCAGGAAACTTCTGATATAGATATAAAAAAAGGCTACTGAAATATTCATCATATGTTACTTGAAATATCTTGTGAATAATGGACAGATATTGTACCAGCAGGTATTCTTCAAAATAATAAAGTAGCAATCGATAACATTGTGTGATGTTACTTCTGGAAATATATGTAAGCAGCAGCAATGTTGATTAGCAGGCCATTTGCCTTTCTAGTGCTGAATTACTGAAATCATAGTGAAACTGTTGCATAAGTCCACCTAATATCTAAGAATAAAAATGAGAATTATTCTTTTTTGTCTGGAGAAAATGCAATCAAACTTTTCCCACATTTTCACTGAGATTTCAGTCTCATCTCTTTGTGGATCTGTTGTATATGGGTCCCCTCTGCGTGTATATTTTGCTAATTTGCAGAAGACTGAAAAATACGTAATCAAAATAGGGGAAACTGCCCATGATATGTGCATGCATGTGAATGCACATAGGTAAGATTCATTAAAATGAAAATATGCACTTCTGGCAGAAGACGGCACAAATCTAAAGCTGGAATCTTAGAAAAGCCTGAATACATATTCTGGGTCTTGTCTCAGTGTTTGATGTAAATCAGAACTATAAGGAACCAAATTTTACCACTTTCTTTTCCCTATTTTTTTAAGAAAGAGTACTCAAATTCAAGGGCAAATTCCTACCCCTTAGCTTTAAAACGGCATTTTAATATTGCTTTTGGTTTATTTTGCTTTAAAGACTTGAACAAACCTGGGAATACCAGCTGTTGCAGATTTTGCCCTACAGGATTAGCTATAAGGGAAATAGTTTGGGTTTGTTTTGGAGTTTTTTTGATTGATGTGGTTAGTTGTTTGGTGGGGTGTGGGGTATTTTTTTGTTACTTTGTTTTTTTAAATTGCCCAACAGTATGTATGTATGACATGGAAATACTATTGTCAGAAATGGAGGGGGTTTTTTGAGCAACAGTCATGATACGCGGTGGAGAATGAGCTGCAGCAGGTAAGAAGTTTGTGTGTCCATTTTCAAGACCAGTGGCATGATGAAGTGTTACGTGGATTTCCTGCTG
>NW_010169544.1:21017-25703 GCF_000695765.1 Mesitornis unicolor
TGTGGAGGTGCTGGTTTAGCCTAAATGTGCCAGTTGGAATCTTGCAGATTTTCCTGGGCTGTGGGTGGTCATGCTAGAAGTACAGATCTTAGAGAAATCAGATGCCTGTACCTAAAAGCATATTCTTAACTCTGTGTTTATTTTCCTGAATCGCGTGGTTCCTACTTGAGAGAATGGAATTACTATTTTTGTATTTTGACACTTATATTTAATAGTGTTCTGAAGCTTATAATTCTTACAAGGAGACTGTTTAGGGAATACTGAAACTTCTGTTTTCATATTCTGTGAAATTGATTGTTTGTTTAATATATGTGCGGCATATCTGGTATGTACTGTACACTTGTGTAACATAATTGAAATGAGATTTTTGTTTGGTCTTGCAAGATTTGTTGGAGGACTTGATTTAGTTTTACTTCTGTTTATTGTAGGAAATATGTTTATGGATAATAATCTGAAATATTTTAATTTGATGGTAAAAATAAAATAATGAAATACATATTTCCTTGGATCCAAGCCTTTGGTTTTGCCCTTGACATCTTAAAGGAAGTGTACAATTGCTTATCTGCATCCTCCGAAATACAGAACGCCTGGTTTTTGTTAAAAGAGCTTTAGCCCTTAACTAAAACAGAGAAAGTAGTTTCACAAGATGCATGTACTACAGCACTGACCACAACTTGAAGGCCTAGGTCAGATTTAATTTTAAAAATGAGTTAATTCCAGTCCTGAATATTATATGAACAGGATTATGGGAAATTTTTCGACACAGACTTCCCATTATGAGTATAGGTTTCAAGTTTAAAACTTGGACTTATTCTGTCACTCAGTCACTTGGGAACATAAGCTGTGGTTTTTTTTGTGCCTGTCACACAGCAGGTACAAATCAAGATGCAGATACTCTGAATTGTACCTTTGTAGGTACAAAATATTGCCACAAAAATACTTGCACCTTTTCCCAAAACTACACCAGAAAACAAATCAGAATAAAAGTATATTTCTTCAGAATATTGAACCTAGAAATAGTAATGAGGAATAACATGAATGATTAATATGGGAGAAGTGATCCAGCCTTTGGGAGTGTTGAATGCTCTTTCCTGACTTTTGCGCTTGTGAATGTGGGTTAAAGAAAATGCTGCTAAGAAAACAAAACGGTTTGTTCTGCTCTTTTCATAGTAAACCATCTGCCAGAAGCAAGTCAAGAGTTGGGTAGAGCTGCATTTCCCCTATCTTATGTAATCAAGGGAGGGCACAGGCTTTGGGACTCTGTATTTATGGTCAATGCCCTTTCTGTAGCAGCCCTGGTTTAACCTAAGCAGAAAAGCAGATTATTTTTCTTTTGGTGTGCCTGAAGGAGTTAGGTGCACAGTTCCCTCTGCCTTTCACTTGCTTGGCTTGGTGACTGAAAAGCTACCTGACAAGCAGACCGATTTAGTACAGCAAATTAAAATCCCACTGGGAGTGCCAATATAAGTCTACGCAAAATAAACAGAGAATACTTTCTGAAATGTTGAGAAAAGGTGTAATAAACTTCAGCCACTCAAGTTCCAGTAAAGTAGCAAAGTATGGCCATAGTTCGGTTTTGTTTGGGTTGCATGTATCCTAAAATAGTCTCTTATTATCACAATGCCTTCTGTGTCATCACTTCTGTATAAATAATACAGTTTTTCATCCACACCTAGGGAAATAAGTGTTCTGCTTGTGCACTGCTAACATTGTGTGCTGCAGAACCTCCTCATTACACGCTACCAGACGCAGAAAGTAAATTATAGCCAGGAAAGGGGGGAGCCTGGTATCTTGTGCTATAATTTGGAAATGAGCTTTTGTGCATGTGTAGGCAGCTGCTGTTTATTCCTGTAATGCATATTGCAGTGCTCTCAGTTTTTCTCATGCACAAAGATGTATTCTTGTATTCAGTTGAAAGGGCACTTAAAAAGCAGTATGTCACTTCACCCACGATTGTAGTCAACAGAACACAGATTGTATGTTTTCCAGACTTGCGGTATAGTATCAAATATACTCATGGAAAAGGAACCTCTCTACTGTTTTACGGTGCAGCGTATCTCTCTGCAGAGCGATTTGTGAAAGTCCAGGAAACAGCATTGGGTGTCAGTGGGATGCTCCTCCCGATCCAATTAGTCTGTCCCCTGTCCCTTCCTCCTTCTTCTCTGTGTTTAATTAGCTCAGACGCAGCACTGTGCTGGCACGGCTGTGCAGTTGCTTTAGGGAGCTGAACTGGAGCTCGACTGGGTTAATGGCGCGGTGCTGTCCTGCACAGTGACAACACCAGAGCTCACCGAGTCACTCCTTTCTGATAAGTTGAACAGAACGAATGGGTTAAGTGTAAATATAAGGGGTGGTTTTTCCAGCACTGAAATTACGGGGCTGTTCATTCTGGGGTTTCAAAAATGTGCTCAAAGGAGGTTTTAAAGGTCTGAGGTTTTATAAATCTTAAAAACCTGGGTAGCATGGAAAAAAGTGAAGTCAAGTTAGAAGGCTCCGATCTACTAACCTGGGTATTTTGTAGCATTATCTCCAGCAAAATGTTGTATTAATCTGTGTAACTGGTGGCTTGGATGGGGCAAGGGAGATGAAGCCCAAGTTATAGTCTTAATTTACAAGTTTACTACTGAACTGTGAAGTTTTGGGCAGTAAACAAGTATTATTACTATTATATATTTTGCTGCATGAGTTTTTTGTGCTAGAAAGGGTTTAGGAAATAATTTTATCTGGTTGAACCTTGACAACTTGGTGGCGATGACTTCCTTATTTCTTCCATTTACTGTCTTTCTAAAGTTTTCTTAACATGTGGTGTTTTCTCAGAGTACAGTTTTTATTTTCCAAACCTTTTATCATCATAGATGCTTTTCTCTGAAGTCCCTCTGATCTGTCCATCTCCTAAGTGTGCTGCTCCAGAACACATGCGCTCTCTCTGAGACCTGGATAATCGTGCTTATTTTACATACTTAGTGCTGTGACCTAAATAGCATTCACTTTTTCTGTGACAGTGTTGTATTGTTAGCTTGTATTCAGTGTATTATCCAGTGTGACATACAGGTCTGTCTCTGTGATGCTCCTGTACACAGTCTATTCACGGGGAAAATCCTAATGGCCTTGTTCAATTTAAACTTGTCGCATCTTCAAGCAAAGTCAGTTGATCTCAGTGGGAGTTGCCAGATTAAGACTGAACAAAGACCTCAGGATTTGGTTCCCTGTTGGTACATTTGTTTGTTCTTCTCAGCTGAAACTATTTGTCATTTGTTTCTATTGAATCATAGTACAAATTGATTTAATTATTTTAGTCCCTCAAGGTCTTTGACATCTTGCATACGGTTTAGGTGAGGTATAATGGCTTGCAGTTCTCTTTTCTCTCTGTTTTCTCATAATAATAAAATTGCTGTATTTGTATTATAAATACAAATTTGGATATTTTGAGTCTACTTGTTAGCCAAGCTTAGTTTCTTCATCATTAAAACTTGCTGAAAAACCCAACTTTCTCTGGAGGGAGGAGGAGGGGGAACCTTGCAAAGAAAGAGAGAAACAAATGAAAAGAATGCCTGTATCACACAGATGTGTTTCTGGGGGGACCAACAAAAACAAACAAACAAAACAAACACAAAAAAATCCCCAAAACAAAAACCACAAAACCAAACCAGAAAAAAAGCCAAACCAATTTATGTTCTTAAAGACTTTTCATGTTTGCATGTCTAGAAGCAAAGGCACTAAGTGAAAGAGGTAAGGGTTGAAAAAAAAATTCCTTTTGTGCTTCTATTTTTGAGTAAGATGTCATATAGAATTGTAGGAACCCCTTTCCCTTCCATATTTACATGAACCTTGCCAATATTTGAAGTAATTGTATTTCATAGCATACATATCTGCATTGGTGAATCGTGTTTTGAGCTGCTGATAATTAAATGCATTGCAAAACACTGGTATCTCCATCTTTAAGAAGTAAAACTAACTCTTTCAGTTAAGTTGATTCCTATTTTTTTCTTAAATAAAATGTTGAGGGAGAGCAGAGTGAAGGCATCTCTTGAGAATTTGTAGGTACAACTTATAGGTACAATCAGCAGCTTTCTCTTTCCTGTATAGGTAATCACCTGTTCAAATAGGCTGTGGGATATATAACTGTGGAACGAAAAAAATGAACAAAATGAAACATGTGACCATACCATCCATATTGAAATACTCTTTGGGCTGTATTTACTCATAGAACAGTTACCTAACAAGTGGTTTATTGCCTCTTTAAAAAGAATTTGATTACTTGTGTGATGTGTATCCCACGTTGGTGAGTCTTTGAGAGCCACAGTATGTGTTTGCATGTCGATATCCTCCCTAAAGCCAGGTGCAGAATTTATGGCTGAAGGAAGGGTAGAATGACTGAGATGACTTTGAAATGGGACTGATCCTCAGCTGTCCTGTCAGCTGTGGGGCCAGGAACAGCAAGAGCTATTCAGTGACATCCTTGAAATGCATCTTTGAATAGTAACATTTTTATTTACCCATTGAGGTTTTACTGTCTTTCTTCTGTGTTCTGAAGTAATTTAAGTATAAAAAGCATCTAATGTATATGTGTTCAGGATACCAAAATTAACTTATAAAACCAAAGCAAGCAAACAATAAAACCCTTTCAAAAGCTGTAGATAGCTTAGCTCCATTGGCACTACCTTCTTTTTTAAGTATATATATATA
>NW_010169545.1:0-765 GCF_000695765.1 Mesitornis unicolor
CTCCTCACATTCTGGGATTCTGAATTAGAGGCTGAAAACTCGAGTTTCTCAGTGGTGCTACTTTGGTACTGCACGATACCTCAGGTTTTCATTTGTTATTTAGCAATTATTGCCAGGCCTCTCTCCTCTCCTCTCCTCTCCACATCCCGAGCAGTCTGCAGCTCCTTCTCCCAGTGACATTTTGAACCCCCAGTTTGATATTTTACTCTCGAAACAAGTGGGACAACAACCTCACTGCCAATTTTTAACTGGTCTCGGTACAGGACAGCGCTGGGAAGCAGAGCAGGGACCCCAGACCACTGGTGTTATTTATCTGTCATTACTGAGTGTGCAAGTGCTGAGTTTAAGAGAACATTTACTCACACGGCATCTTAAGAAGAAATCCTTGTAACCCCCCTTCAGGACGTAGAGTTCTGGGTAGTGCAGGTTGGGGTATTCGTTACCCAGCCGGTCCCGCTCTCTGACAAAGCGGCACCTGTAGCAGGGAAAGATCCCCCATTAAATCCCACGGTCAATAAATAACACACAAAAAAAAACCAGCGCTCACCCAGAAATTCTTGGCTTTTGGAAGCAAGCCACTGCCTACAGGGAACAGGCAGAGGAGCCAGACTGGGTGCAAAGCTGTGGGCAACTGGTTTTCCAGTTTTCCCTTTCCCTGTTAAGAACTCACATTCGAGGACCCCGCTCCGAAGAAAACTCGCAGTGGAACACAATTATCACTCGCTTGTTCTCCGACGCCTGGATCGGCTTTTTTTGCCAGGAAGT
>NW_010169545.1:796-1464 GCF_000695765.1 Mesitornis unicolor
ACGTCCTCTTCCATGTGCAGGTTCACAGCGCCCTGGGAAGGCAGAGGCACACGCAGTGAGCGGAGGAGCGCGGTAACAACCCTGTCCCACTCCCGTGCAAGGCTTCTCCTCATCGTAGTTTCCCCACGGGAGCTCTACAAACCCTCTCCAGCCGTAGGGAACACGACTTCAAACCCAAGCAGAACATTTTGGAGTCAAGCACCGACTCTGGACCTGTTTCAGAGGTCACTTCAGCAGCTGCAGGTTGTGGCTCACTGGATCTCCCTTCCCATCTCGTCGTGTTCAGGGGTCAGGACCAGCTCGCTCCAGCAGACGACTTCAAGGTCAGTTATGCCTTGCTCAGCCATTTGTTCTCTGAAGCCTGTGGCTTAAATTAAATCTAATCTTCTAATTTTAGCTTCTCTATATATCAGGATGCCGGGCACCGAGTGTCCTCGGGAAGTGTCTCCCTGCTTGCCACCTCCGCCGCTTAAGGCAAGCAAAATGTTCCCTCCTTTGAAGAAGTCACTTTGTGAACCAAATGTGAGCAAAATGTCCCCAGATTCACCCACGGCATAGGCATAAGAGGAGCTTCAACAAGGCCAAGGGCCGGGTCCTGCACTTGGGGCAAAATAACCCCATGGATGCTACAGGGGACGAGTGGCTGGGAAGGGACCGGGGGGGTGGGG
>NW_010169545.1:1495-3893 GCF_000695765.1 Mesitornis unicolor
AATGCCCATGAGGCAGCAATGTGCCCTTGAGCCAAGAAGGCCAAGGCCATCCTGGGGTGGAGGAGAAGGGGTGGTTGGAGGGCAGAGAGGTTCTCCTGCCCCTCTGCTCTGCCCTGCTCACACCACAGCTGCAATCTTGTGTCCAGTGCTGGGCCCTCAGGTGAAGAAGGACAGGAACTGCTTGAAAGAGTCCAGCAGGGCCACAGAGATGAGGTGCGGATCCAGCAGTGACAGTGGCCTTGCCATGTTTCCTCACCATACAAGCACTATCACTTGGAGAAGTGACCACTGGGGAGCATCTCCTGCTGAGGAGCAGCTGAGGGAGCTGGGGCTCTGGAGCTTGGAGCAGAGGAGCCTGAGGGGTGCCCTCATTCCTGGGGATCAATATCAGGCCATGTTCCTGTGTGACTGCTCTGGTGATCCTGCTCTGTCAGGGGTTGCACTGGGGGAGCTTTCCAGGTCCCTTCCAACTCCTCATTCTGTGATCCCAAACCCCAGGGGGGCACTGGGGCATCCCAGCTATAACACATCCACATGGCCACGGGTACTCGGTACTGAAAAGCAGCCCCATGTGGTGCCAAGCAACACCAGTTTGCAACTTCAGACAATGCTACCTGGCTCTTACGGGGTCAATGTACCTTGATGTGTCCTCCTTCGTACTCGTATGGGTATCTGCAGTCAATTATCACGCACTTCTTGATGAAGCTCTCAAACTTCCCAGTCAGCACAGACACAATCTTAAAAAAATATACAAATAATTCAGTTGTTTTGAGGTGTTTTTGCATTGGGGATTGGTCGGGTTCTCCCCTCAGTAAAAGGTTTTTCTTACTGGAACACATACCATCTCTGAGTCGATGTATTTTAAATCTTGATGCTTCCCATCAACAGTGTGGAATAAATAACCCTAGAAAAGAGAGAAGATTCAATGTGTGAGCTACACAGGCAAGAGAGCAGCGTCCAGCAGCTGATTTCATGACACAGGTGATTTGCTGACAAAAATCTCTTTAGTAAAGCTCAAATTCAGTGACAGAATTTCATTTTTGGCTCTTTTATGAAGGGATTTTGTAGATCCTTTCTGAATAACCACAAAGGAATCGCTTTGTGTCTACCCTACAAAGCACCCTTCTCACCACAGCCTTTTCACACAGAATCCCAGAGCGTTAGGGATTGGAAGGGACCTCCAAAGCTCATCCAGTCCAATCCCGCTGCCGCAGCAGGAACACCCAGATGAGGTTACACAGGAAGGCGTCCAGGCGGGTTTTGAATGTCTGCAGAGAAGGAGACTCCACAACCTCTCTGGGCAGCCTGGGCCAGAGCTCTGTCACCCTCACTGAGAAGAAGTTTCTTCTCCTATTTCAGTGGAACCTCCTGTGTTCCAGTTTGTGTCCATTACCCCTTGTCCTATCATTGTTTGTCACCGAGAAGAGCCTGGCTCCATCCTCGTGACACTCACCCTTGAAATATTTCTAACCATGAATGAGGTCTCCCCTCAGTCTCCTCTTCTGCAAACTAAAGAGCCCCAGCTCCCTCAGCCGCTCCTCAGAAGGGAGATGCTCCACTCCCTTGATCATCTTTGTAGCCCTGTGCTGGACTCTCTCCAGCAGTTCCTGTCCTTCTTGAACTGAGGAGCCCAGAACTGGATGCCGTTAAAAAAATCTGAATTAACACTTCACCAAACCCCTTGAATCACCTTTGAGAAGTCACCGATCAGATCTCTCTGGTCCCTGTCCAAGATGCTCTCGATCTCCGCGGCGGACGACTGCGTCTTGACCATCTTCAGACTCTGGAGGAACACAAACTGGAGATCAACGCCGAGCGCTGACAGCGGAGACCCTCGGCCCATAACGTAACAGAAAGCTCAGGGTTCACTCTGAAGCCCCAAACTACGACTTGGAATATTTCATATATATTTTCTATATTTATTTTTATATATATACACTTTCTATCTATCTATGTTTTTATATATACACTTCCTATTTATCTATATATTATCTACATACTTCCTATAGATATATTTATACATTATATATTCATATACTTTGCATATATTTATAGCTAATGACACAAATGTTATATTTTTATGTTTATATATAAATGTATAAAGGCATACAAGTATATAGATAAAATATATAACATTTAGATCATTATACATAGATATAATGTTTATATTATGTATGTAAATATAATGAATATTTGACAAAATATAAATATACAATTCAGGAATCCAGCTTCCTCTCTGGATTAAAGCAAAATTGAGGCCCAGGAGTACGCAGCTACAGCACCAGCCCCTTAGTCCCCTGTGACCCACAGAGAATGTGGTTTTGCTACGTCGAAAAAGCTCTCTCCAATCAACCTCCATGAATCAGGCACCTTCATTAGCTCCTCTCCTATAACCAAG
>NW_010169546.1:0-11276 GCF_000695765.1 Mesitornis unicolor
GGGCGGGTGGCGCCACCTGCCGGCCAGGCGCGGGCAGCGCCAACTCCGCTCACCTGGGACCGGCCCCGCCCCAGACCTCTCGCGTTAGCGGCGAGGCCGGTCCCGGTGAGAGGCAGCGGGAGATGGCATTCCCGCAGCGATGACTGCTGGGACCGTGTCCCAAGAACAAACCTTGTGTCGGTGACCCTCTCCCACAGCCTCTGACGCCACCTGGGCCAACCCCTCCGCTCTGAAGCTGGCCCTGGCTAGCACCCGGCTTCCTCATATTTACTGCTCCAGTGCAGATTTACTCTAGGTTTTGCTCATGCCAACATAACTTCCACACTTTGTTACCAGTCCATGTTAACTTCACCTGTGGAAGAATCCAGAATACTAGTTTTAGCAATGCTGCATTCACCATGGCTGATTATCCATGTATTTGTCAGTCAGACACTGTACCTACTTTGCATGTACAATACTACTGAATGCCTTCCAGGACGCACTGAGAACACATAACTTTCTGGAGGCCTGTGATATTAAAAATAACAAAGCACAAGACAGATGAAGGAAGTATTGGACATTTGTTTGTGAAGCTATACAAACAGGTAACAATGTAGTTAAAGAAAAATAAATCCAAAAGAGAATGGTTATGCAGTAGGGTTGAAGAAAAAAGAACATTTATAGGTAGAAAATAAGTTATCTCCCTTAAAATATCATAGAACATAGCAAAGTGTTTAATTTACTTATTTCTTAGTTTTGCTTTTCCAACAAACTAAAAAATTAAGGCCAAGCCAACTTTATTTTGTATACATCTAATGATGTTTTGCTTTAATATGCACACGCTGGTGGTTTTGTATTTGAATTACTGTAAAACATGAATTACATATTTTTTTTCTAGGCAAGCCTCTCTTCATTATGATTTGACATCACCTTAGGTTGGAATTTGCCACTTACAAAAGCAGAACAGAGGTTGTCAGAAGAATGAATTTCTGTATTCCTATCATTTCAAATAAAGAGACATCCTACTGTGACAAGATTTGAGCTCAGAAATGCCATCAACTGCTACATGAAAAAACCCAGACCCTCGTCCAGCCACAAAATATGTGAAACCGAGAAATTTCTCTGAATATGTGAAACTATCAGTATAATTAGACACTGTATTTTTCTGCAAATACAGGCAGAGGTTTTTAAAACAGCCTAAGCAGTTTCTATGAAGCATAACTCTTCTCAGTGACAAACAATGATAAGACAAGGGGTAATGGACACAAGCTGGAACACAGGAGGTTCCACTTAAATTTGAGAAGAAACTTCTTCTCAGTGAGGGTGACAGAGCACTGGACCAGGCTGCCCAGAGAGGTTGTGGAGTCTCCTTCTCTGGAGACATTCAAAACCCGCCTGGATGCCTTCCTGTGTAACCTCATCTAGGTGTTCCTGCTCCGGCAGGGGGGATTGGACTAGATGATCTTTTGAGGTCCCTTCCAATCCCTAACGTTCTGTGATTCTGTGATTCTGTAACGAAAACTGAGCACCTAATTTACTTACAGAGCTATAACGATATTAACAACACTGTTTATGCAGAAGTATAATTAAAAATCTTACAGAAGCATATGCTGTTCAAATTATTGAACAACAGAAAATTTTACTAAGTTTTTAGATACAGTATTTGATTTATTCTTTACATTCATATATATTACTTACTTTTCCAGAAATGTACAATTCTGTAAAGCAAATCCAGGCAATGTTTTACCTAACAAGTACTGGCAAACAACAGAAATAGTTCTACAATTAAGAGATCCATAAATATCTTCAGGGAAACAAATCCATAAACTTTATGAGATCCATAGTAACATGTTCATCTCATGGCACATTCATTACACAGGAAAAAACCCAGCCATTTATGAACTAATATTCTCCTGTAACATACAGTTATGAAATCAGCATTTTAAAGGTAAATCTGATGATAAAATTAATATCCCATTGAAATTATGTCATTTAATATTAGAGTAACTGATTCATTTTCTGTCTACAGTACGGTAGGACTAATTTTCATATTGTTCCACATATATCACTGATGTGGTGAGACTCTCCATCGAATTTGCCACATGAGAGATTTCGTTCCACTTTTCTATCTGAAGAGATTGACATAATTCAGACTTTGTTTTCTGTCTTGAAAGGTCTTGATCAAATTGTAGCATCTTCGTTGTTGCCTCAGAAAGGTCATTGTCTCTCCCATCATGCTGTAATTAAAGACAGCTGGGTTTTGTTTGTTTCATCGTTTAAGAGGTCAGACAGAATAAAACAAAAGCCAGATTATTCAATTTTTGAAATACTTATGTGTTACTGTACACTTCAGATTACACCATCTTCACAATACAACAGTAAAAGGCATAAAATAAATTTATTATGTTTATGGCATTACACTGACTGGTTTTTGTCCTCCAACACAAAAGCGACATCATTCAATCCAGTGCCAGACTTCAGTGGATCTCTGTGCTTGTAGGGAGTAACTACACACAATTTGCAGATAGAGATTAAGGCAAGATTCTGCATGATTCTGAACTCTCTATCCTAAACTCTTAACAAATTTCCATGGAAAATAATGAGGAAAAACTGTGATTCAGCATTACTACAGCATACAGCAGTGAGAAGATGCTCCTTGCATTGTAAGATTTATAGACGGGGACTTCAGCTTAGTTTCATACAGTGGGGTTCTGGCTCTGTGGGTCTACAGGTATTAGAACAATACAAAACAATATGAAAAATGACACTATGCTAAATGATACAGTTATACTATTAGAAAACAATATTACACTCACAAGACGTTACCTCTGACCAGAAAATAATACTCTTAACTCCATTTTCCACCAGAGCCTGAGTAAGCGGAAATGTGTGACTCTGTCTAAAGCATCCCAAAAACTTGACGAAAGTCTGTAGAGGGAATATGTTATGTACAAGAATTTCACCCACTTTGAAGAAAGTTTACTTCTTTGTGTCTATGGAAAGTTGCATGTACTTTATTCTAAGGCTCCCTACTCTTATGGAGAAAACTGCAACTGTGGTTCTTTGAGATGCTTTGTCTGGATGTCACATGCTGAAGGGACACATGTTATTGTCAGAGGAGCCTGAAACCTTCAAAAGAGCTGGACTTTTGTAGCCATACACACACAGGGTAAATTCATATGCAACACCAGTGAGAGAAATAACATCATCCTTCCATTTCTTTGCTAACCTGTGGTCTCAAATTAAGGATGACTTTGAAAGAGACTTTTTGAATAATGAATTACAGGATATCTACACAATTTGGAACAATAATTTCCTTCACAGGTGTACCTGACTCATAAGATTCTACTAAGAGATCACAATTCTGCAAAACAGAATTTTCTTATAAATCTAGCAGATGTTCCTAAGGTTTCTTACAGTCTGTAAGGATGCCTGAGAGGCACCAGGATCTTATACAATCATATGGAATGCATTCTAAGTATGTATTTATTGTACCTTCATGTGAGCCATGGTACCTGGAACTTGATGTCATGCCAAGCCTGCAGCAGAAGACAAAGATTCTAACTAATAAAAAAGCCTGAAGAGTTTGCTCTTTAGTGATTTAATCTGACTTTGAAATCTGACATTTACATATTTCATAGCAGATTTTCCCGATTGTTCTCATGGTTCTGAAACTACTTTCCAAATTATCCTAATGGTCTGCTAATAAAGTATTTGAACAATTACTTTTCTTTTTTTCTACCATGCAATACCCCAGCTGTAACTGACTGACTGTAAGAAGGAAGATACAAACCTTGTGTGTGATTTTTGAAGTCACATTTATTTCAGTGTTTTTCATTGTATGAAACATGCTCTGTGATGGAATAGTGCTGAAAATTATTTTCTTATTAATATGAATTAAAAATATCTGCCTGATTCTTCCACAGCTCAATTTTCCTTCAAACATCTTGCTTTTCTTAAAACACTTATCTGTGGAACTGAACTTCCTCTCAGCTATCTGGCATTGATCACTATGCTCCTAATCTCAGAAGAAATTTAGCAGCTGCTCCCAATTGTAAATGCTACATAGAGAATCTGGATTAAGATCTTTATCTGATGCCAGCTGATATCTCTGTTGTAACCACGTTGTTGACTTTATTTCCTGCAAGACAATTCTGTTGTCATTCTGCTTTCAGAACTTTCTCAGAGATATGTATACTTCAATAAGCAATTCAACATTCATTCACATAATTATAACCTGTGAGATTAAATACACTATTTGTCAAAATCCTGACACAGAGCTCTAGAGTGGTCCAGAGTTGAATCCCTTACAGTATCTTTCAGCACCAGATGGCATACGACTAAACTTAGATGTCTGAATGTAGGAAGGCAATTAAAATGTGTAAACATATATATGTAGAACCATTTTAGGTGTCCCAGAAGACCTGAGATACCCTCATGAGCTGGCATGTATGACACAGGATCTGTGGGAGATCTGTGAAGAGGCATCTTGGGACAGGCAGGATACCCTAGGATATCAAAAATACTATTAGCCATTTAAGCACTCCAATTATTCTCTATGGAGAGCATTCAGTTACCTACAGACAAACTTCCAGTGTCACTTGGGAGTTCCTGGTGGGTCTGAGATGCCTCAATAGAGCAGAGAGGTGCAGCACAACCCCAATGTCAGGCCAGCGCTGCTCTGGATAAGCAGCTCCAGGCCAAGTGAGACTCCTCAGAATACCTGAGATCCCTCAGAAACTGCCCCAGTAATACTGCAAGCATCCAGCATTTATAGCCAGTGGTAAGATCCCTCCTGAGAACAGTCCCAGCCTTCTCAGCCTTTCCTCAAACAACAATCCCTCAATTATTTCCACAGCCCGTTGCATGTTTGCCCAGAACTGGACCCAGCACTCCAGGTGTGGCCTCACCTGTGCTGACTAGAGGGGAAGAGTCAACCACCTCAATCTGCAGGCACTGCTCTGCGTTATGAGGCCTCGTCCACCACTGGTTACAGGACTCCAGCTGGGCTTCGTGCTGAGGACCACAGCTATTTGAGCCCAGCCGGTCAGCCAGTTTTCAGTCTCCCTTTCTGTCCATTTATCTATTTATGTGCCAATTCTGCTGTGTAATAAACTTCCAGTTTCCAAAAATACTGCAAAATTATGCTTTATTAAGAAAGTCAACTTGGTGAATCTATATTATGATGATTAACATTTTAATGGACCAAAATTAATCTCTGACATAGGTAAAATAATCATGAGACATCTAATGCAATTTAATTTTAACTCAGCAGAACTGATGCAGTTACTTGTGTCATCTTAGAATGTTTTCTTTATATCCAAAAGGTAAAATGCTATCCTAAAAGCAAGGATAGAATTTATTTTTCACATATAGCCCAGAAGTGGAATTCTTGACTGAGACTGTTTAGACTCTTCATGGATTAGAAAGCATTCGTCTGTGTACGTACACACAGGGAAGCTGGTACACGAGCTATTGCTGGGAAGTGTCTAATTTAACCTCTGAAAGGAGTTCTGTCTTTGAAGGGCTCTTGATACTGAAGGAAGGCCCAGCATATTTTATTATTGTTGTGCTGCTGGATGTAATGCACATTTCTGGGGCTTATATCCTGTATCTCCAGAGAGAAGTGGAAATGGATCCTGGTATGTGACAAGAAGTGACTGAACCAACCTGAAAACAGTTCTGCCTATTTATTATCTGGATTACCAAAATCAAAATGTAATTATTTGACAAATAACTGTACCCAATGGAAAGAAAAATATTATATATAAACTCTGGTTTATTTCCTTACCTATACATTCCTTTAGCATCATGATGCAAAGATACGAATCACACTACATTGAAAGATTAAATTTTTAAGATTTTTGAACTTATGCAAAACGCTTAAGACTGATTCTTCTGAAAAATGGGAAAAAATTAAGATTTCTTTAAGAGAGGTTCACAGTGGAAATGATCCCTCTACAGAATGAACCATAGAATCAACAAACATCAGAATAAAGTTTCATTATTTTTTCTCTTAAAAAAAAAAGTGAATAAGGAAGAACTGTGAGCAATCTATCAGGATGAGCAGAGTGCATTCAGAGGGCTGGGTTCCCAGTTAGAGTGAGCTCAGCTTCCCTAAGAGCGCAACTTATGACTGAAAACAGAGTGAGTCTAAAATTGAGTCCTGTGCCCTCAAAATCCCAACTACCCTAAACCAAATCTCATTGATACTGCTTGCTATCTGCTTTTGCACCACTGCTATTTTTAAAAAATACTTTCTCTTCCATGTCAGGCACAGCCATTTGCAATTTCAGAACATCTCTTCTCTTTTTAGAAAGTGGCTCCTCTGTGGTTGTTTGTCGTTCTGCACACTGCTTTAGCTTGGTAAAGGTACATGCACAAGGAGATAAAATAACATGAGCATAAAGATTCAAATTTTGGTTAACTGACAGCTTATTTCTAAAACATACCACTAATTTGGGATGCCAGTACTCTGGGATAGAAGGCAGCAAATCTGACACATTCTGTTTTCATCTTTTGCTCAATAATGAGCAGTTAGAAACAGAGCAAATCTCTAATGGCTCCCTATTTTTCACCTAATTTTTAAAGACAATGAAATCACAGACTACATATTCCTTTTTGACATGTCTGTGTACTTTTGTGTTTTTCTTAAAGCAAGTTCCTCTTGTTAAGCCATGTTTTATCCATGTGATAAAGTGACATGGCTGCTTGCTCCTTTGGTGCTGCAGATTCTAAAGTCAGGGAGAGTCAAGATGACACAAGGATCAAACAGAAGGATGGATGTGTGATCTATAGAGCAGACTCGTCTAAAAGGCCTGAAATGAAATGCTCCATTACTCAGGGTACGCCTACAAAAGCTTTCGGAGACAGACATGAGAAGCAGTTTGCCTTTCAGTGCAGCCTGCCCATGCTCCAGCTTAGAGGGACGCGAGCCAGCTCTGCACAGAGCCTCAGACAGCAAGCTCAGATGAAGGCAATGTGAGCTTGGAGTCAGTGCTGTGTTAGCGTGGAGATACCTGGCTCCTCTTTTGGAGCTGGCCTGATGTTTGGGTGCAGCTGAGACACCTCTGGCTGCGGAGCACCATGCTGCAATTCCTCAGATCATCTTCCTTGCTAACAACAAAGCCTGCAGCAACTCCTCCTCTTCCCCACGAAAAGTGCTGCATTTTGGAAGATGACAGCAGACTGCTGCTGCCAGTCACGCTCTTACGATGAGTGGCTGACGTCTATTCAAGGGAATTACACAAAGGAATTTTTGTAGGCTTCATAAACTCAGCGTTTCTCCCTAGTCTCTATCCCCAGTGATCTCTGAAAGGCATCTGTCTTTCCTTCTCCTATGATACTTTAACAGAGGCATCTTTACATATTTTGGTCTTGATTAGTCATTAAGGAGTGCCATTTTATTAAGTACCACATATTTCTCTGCATTTGTATTTGGGATTCTAGCATCTCACACTGAGACAAACTGAGAGAGGGGTTTTGTACACTTCTGCCTACTGCTGGAATCACCAGCCCCTCTCTCTCTGAGCACCTTCTCCTATCCTGACACTGGACAAGCTACTGCAGCCAAGTATATCCAGTACTTAAAAAGATAATCTGGAGGATTCTTTTTCTGAATGTAACTTCCTAAAATTTGGTCATGATATCACAAAAGGCCCTTTAAATTACCCTGCCCCTTTTTGGAAGTCTAAGAGATACATGAAAAGCATAACATTACAAGCTATGGATGCAGAAAGATGCTGAGCATCCTGACTTTCAAGGAGCTAAAGTCTGCAAATGCTCTCCACTTCCCATTATCAGAATCCTAGATTCAGTTAACACTGATTTCAAACAAACAAATATTGTGCTTAAGTGACTGAAGAGTAGATTTAAAGAAAGAAGTTTGAACTGTAACAGTAATAATTTACTTTTCTGATAAGCTGAATTCCATCTTCTGTATCCACAGCAAAATCAAGAAACATTTTCTGCATCAGATATTTCTCCTCAAATAAACATGAGGAGTCAAACCAAATACATGCTTTGAGTTATTCAGTGATATCAGGATAAATACCTTTGACTGTAACATAAGGATTTTCTGTTCACTGTTATTCAGATTTGTTTGCTGCTCTTTTAATTCCTGCCTGGCACAAATTATTGCCAAATCCTTCTCAGAGATCAGCTCGGCTGCCTGTCTCTTCTTTCTCCTCAGTCGTGTGATCTCATCCACTAAAGTCTGCTTCTCATTAAAATGAATTTTTAAGTAACAAAAAAAATATTTTAATGGGAGTAAGGTGTGGGTTTTTTGTTGGTTTTGTTTGTTTGTTTTTCTGTTTGTTTGGAGGTTTTTGGAGTTTTTTGTTTGTTTGTTTTTTGTGGAACAAAAAGGCCTTTTTTTGTCCTTAGTTGATAAGCACACACTGACAAAATTGCAAACATTTATGTAACAATCAACCAGGGCAATTATAGATCATTTTACCTCACAGGTAGGTCAATTATTTATTTAAGCAAGTTATGCATATATTAAGCATTATCTGTACCAAGGCTGGTGCTAATTGAAATGATGCATGATTACTGCATAATTTCACATCTCTTCAGATTGGAGAATTGGGCTTGTCCTACTAAAGGACTTTGTTGTTGTTGTTATTCATTTAGAGCCAAATTAATTGCGCTTTTTAAAATTCTGTATTTAATTTCCACTCATTTTTTCTGCCTACAGTTGTCTCTTCTGCAGACTGCCTGTACTGGTGGCTGTCCCCATTCAAGCCCATTCAGTGGCCAGCAAGGAAAAGTTAAGCAAGCCCTGTAACAGTGCAGGCTACCAGCTATGCTCCTGTTTTATAGAACTAACATTTTTAAGGCATCACAAAGAAAGGACAATAACAGAAAAGTCCATACCAGCTTTTATCTTAAAATGAACATTATTTCTGTTTTGATTGCCTGGAAATAAACTCAACTTCAGTACTTTAAACTGCAAAATACCAACATTTATTACTATGGTACATTCAAGCTGAAACAATGATCGATCCAAGTTAGATTTGCTGGAAACACAAGAGTTTAAATCCAGTACTTTTCCAGAGAATATATAAGCAGTACACCATTTTACCACTTGATGGTGCTAAATGCTCTACACACAGCCAGAGCTATAAACAAACACTAAAAACAGGTCACAGTTTAAGTTGAAGCTTGAATTGTATTTAGTTTTCATAGGAAAAATACATTTATCATTTGATATGGTTGATATTTGAAGGTTAGGCATTACTGTGCACCTGCTGTAACTTCAGCACTGAAAACTGTTTTACTGGCCGCCACCTTTCAGATACCCTCCCACTTGGTGTTTCTACCCCATAGGTATGGACAGCAAGCCACTACAGGTCCCCGATGTGCTCCTGTTGCCCATACACACCCCTGTCAGTGTGAGTGTCTACTCTGCAGTCACCTCCCTTCCAAAATCTGCATCATGTCCTCACCATTCGCAAGACTCTCATCTGTATTTGAGACTAGGATAAAATTAGCTTATCTGAGCAGGTTTACTCAGCAGTGGAATGAGGCTGACTCTTAGTCCATGGCTCAGCATAACCATGAGCAGAGTTAGGCTAGAGCAACTGCAAGATTTTCTGAGGGGCCCTTAGCTTAGCTAAGAACGATGGATAGATTTGATATGGGACAGATAGCAATACTAGGACTCAGGGGCAATTCAGCATTAGAAGAGGAACAGTCTTGGTACTTAGAAAGGATATGGGTGGGGATCTATGCTTGATCCTTAGGACTATGGTGTTGCAAAAGACAGCAAGAATGGGGTGAGAGAAGGAGTTTATATGTACTTGTGATGAGGCGGGAGGCAGAATTCACCAGCAAGCTGACATTTTGCTGTATGCAGTTGCTCTTTGGAGAAGTTGCAGGAAGGCAACCACCCAAGTGCTGCTCCTCCTAACCTTTAGCACATACTACTTTTTAGGTCTCAAAGAAAAGCTCCCAACTGTCTTGCTTTGCTTCAGGATGGATATGAACAACATGCTGTGACTTTACAAACACTGGAATACTGATCACCATGTCCGTAAGTGCTGATATGAGAGTTGCAGTAAGCATCCTGCACAGGTTGTGTTTTCAGCCCACAAAATGTCTGTAGGCTATATACTTAAAGTCTGTAGATCCTTGAGGATGTTAGGGCGGTGTCTAGCTGCAAGAGTTACCCTGAGGTGCAGGCCTAGGTGCTGAGTGTGCACTGTTCTGTACACATGGGAAATTATCTACCAGTCCTGTGAAAGATGCCTTGTAACTTACTGCAATTTGGGAAAGGGATTTAACTACACTTTCTGACATCTGTGCTAAGGTAGAAGTGTCTCAACCATATGTCTGCAATCATATTTACTCCTGATTACCTTCTGATCAGGGTGGGATGTTGGTATGAGAAACCACGTTCAGAAATGCCAAGAATTTACACAACTTTTGAGTATTTGCGAAACCTACACTGGCACAATAATCTCACTACTATTATGCACAGCATCTATCTGCTACTTTTCTATTTCTAAACTGCTTCACAAAAGTCTAATAAAATCATATTAAACAGCGCCTGTCCTCAGCCACTGCCCCAACCCAAGAGCCTGAAGATACACGCCTCTCAGGGCACATCTAGAATCAAAATCACACAGCTGCCTCCCCAACTCTCCAATGTGCACACAAAGTACTTTTCAAGGCAGGTTTTTCCTGGAAAACACTTCTTGCTTCCAGCTGCTCAGTTAGCTCCAGGTTTTCATCTGCTGTGCTGCAAACAGCACATAGTAATGAAAAGCTCGATTTCAGAGGCTTGACTACTCTGCCTTTTGTTTTAAAGAACATTGCTGTCTGGTCTGTGGAAAACCTCAACCATTGCTGCTTTCCTACTCAGTTCTCTCATTTAGCCCCCATCTGCTTAGCTGGGATGGGATCCTTGGTTAGCATACATGCCTCATCATAATTGCACATGCAGTTCAATACAGCATTGTTGACAGTGCTGCTGCTTAAATGTGTGTGAGATTTAACATGACTAAATACAAACCTACTACAATCAGATGAAGAGGAAAAAGTTCAATTATTATGAAAATTAAAATATGTACATATATAACATGTATATAACAACATACACTTTAATATTATAATGAATACTACAACATGTAATAATGTTTTTATATATAATCCGGAGGGAAAAATAAAATGCATATAAGAAATAAACTGTTTCACTATTTTACTATTCTGCACAACCATCAGAGCAAACCAAATTTCTCAGTCTAAGAGTTTGGCTATACACACACGTCACAGAATCACAGAATCACAGAACG
>NW_010169547.1:0-7723 GCF_000695765.1 Mesitornis unicolor
AATCCCTAACGTTCTGTGATTCTGTGTGTGGCACAGACCCAGTGTGAGGAGAGGAATCAGCATCTGGCCTTGACTTTGTCACACACACCACCGAATACACTGTGTATAAACACACACACGGACAAATGTGCTTTCTACAAGCATATACATGAAAATGTCCCTCTTGGATTAGGGTTTAGACATGATGGTAGCCAAAAAGCTGCTGAGGGAACAAGGAGCCTGGTGTATATTTTAATTCAAGGAAAAATGTTACAGAGAGTCACACTTACTCTTTTCTCTGACTTTTCTGTTGATGTTATGAATTGCTTGGGAGAGAGGTGGGCTCTCAATGAGGGGCCTGCACAGTGACTCACACACTCCCCTGGGCCTTGGCACACCTGGCTAGCACAAACAGCAGACATTAAAATAAACCTTGGTCACACTCTGTTTATGTATTGTACGTTGCAAATAGTGAGACCAAAACCTGTTTCGCCTCTTAGCACCTTGCTGCTTTGCTGAATGTTCCTGCCCTGCTCCACAGAGGTCATGCTTCAGGTTTTCTAAATCTGACCCTCCCCTGAGAAATTGCATTATCCTGTACAGCACCGAGCCCCCTGTTCTGTGGCTGGCAATGACCTTCTCATCCCCATGTCAAAGGTCCCATCACAGCAAATTCTGTCTGTTTGTTGAGCACTTGGACAGACGAGCTTTCCTGTACTTTATCACAGCAGCAATACATGCATGACTGACAAATGCACGAGCAGCAGGGATGACTCATGTTTGTTTGCAGTATCTGTGAGTACACACGAGAGTGAAGTCACCTCCACAAAGGTACCTGCAGATCTTTCACCTACTCCGTTCCCCTCTCTGTGCCACGTCTCTTCTTGAAAACTTTGCTCATTACCATGACCATGTTTGATGATAAGCAGCTCTGTGAGATAATTTTACAATGGCTATCTGTTCCTGCTAAGAAGAAAGAGAAAAATTAGTCTCCTTGGTCAGTAAGAACAGAAGGCATTAGCTGACAGTAGAAAAAATTTAAGAGCTGAAAACACAAAACCAGCAGTCAGTGCTAAGAGGCACCAGAGAAATTCCCCAGATGGTCAAGCTCACAACACTAAAGAGGCAGATCTAAATAAGAGTATGGAAATATGACAGGCTAAAAACATTAAAGGCAGATGACTCAGGGCAAAATCCAGCCAGCACGTCACCCAGGGGTAGCAAATCCCTTTTCCCTATACTATGCTTTTTCTTGAACGACTCACTACAAGGTCCTTGTACCGGCTTTCCCTGGTCACTACAACAGACAACTTACCAGGCTAGAGGACTAGCATACTGCGGATTATTAGGAAATCTAAATTGCATGGTTCATGTACAAGGACCAGCCAGCTCTCCTGAGAGCAGACATAATTAAATTTTGCTCAGTCATGCAGGTGGAGAAGAAGCTCTTGATAATCTCGCCTCTTGTCCTTGCACGCCTCCGTAACAGACTGTGTGACAGCTGGCCTTGCCTCTCTAGAATGTAAGAGCTGGGAACCCAGAACGCTGGAGGAGCCGAGTACACCCATTAGGCCTGGTGTCTCTCCTCGGAAAGAAGAGGTCCAGCAAAGCCCTCACCAACACAGCACACCTCAGAGAAGGAAACTCATTTTTTCCAAGGAAAATGACTCATTCTGGGTCTGCAACTTCTTCATGCATGAAATCTGCTTGAGTCTTGCTGCAAACATGAGAGCCTGCAGACTGCACTCTCGCCAGGCTGCCCAAACAGCAACCGTCACCCCTTGAGCAGCAGCTGGCTTTGGCAGATTTCAGTTCACATTACATAGGAGATGCAACTCTAATCAAAACGAGGGAAACAAGACTGCAGGTTCAGGTGCCCTGGCTGGCCACTCTCCTCTCCTTGTGACTCCAGGTAGGGAGGACACCGGCTCACAAATCACCAGCAGAGTCAGTAATGAAAACACAGAGCTCTAATGTCCTTTGAAAAGACTGTCCCCAAAGAGTCAGAATCCTTGATTCCATGTTATGCAGGAGAAACTGAGGCACAGAACTCTGACAACATGTCCCACGAGTGAGGATGGAGGGCTGGTCTCAGTCCAGCACTCGGTCCAAGGGCAGCACAGGCTGCATCACACAGAGCTGAGAGCTTTAATCCCCAGTACACGCTGCCTTCTGCATTTGCAAAATTTTTTCTTCCTACCCACTCCACTTTTTGGTGATGTGCTCCCCTTTCTCAGCCAGCCCTGCTCACTGCTCGCTTCTTGTTAGGTCACAGTCCACTGATCAAAACATTTCCTTCTGAGCCTGGCTGAGCTCTGCAGCACCTCAGTGAGTTCACTCCTTGCTTCCCAGGAAAGAGACTCCTTCATGGAGAAAAAGAAGTAAATAGGAAGAGGGCTGAAGGTGAAGAAACCCTGTCTGAAAGAATCACGATGTACCAGGGAGGATCTCAGTTCCCCAGTCCCTGTGGGACAAACGACAGCCCGCTTGGGACTGCACCACAGAGACCGACCCAGAATGGCCAAATGCCATCGAACCCGCAAGGCGCATGTGGTGCTCCAGTGCTTGGTCCCGAGAGCAGCTCTGAGGTCCCCCCGGGTGGCACCATTGCCTGGCCACGTCCCTTTGTTACTTCAGAAACTCCTCTTTTTCTGTTCAAGTCCACCATCTAGTGGACTTTTCTGGAGAAGACACAGTACAGCGATTAGCTGGGCAAGACAAGAGGACAAGAGCAATCACAGAACTTGTAGTACACTGTGCACCTTCCCCAGACACCTCCATTCTTACATTATTTTGCACCTTTTGTAAGATCTGCCCAAACCCCCTTGTTACTCAGGGTAACAAATAGATGGGGTTACTCTGCATTTTGGTGAAAACCTGATCAAGTTCAGAGCTAAAGCGTAGACTCAGGAAAGAATCGAATCTGAATGCTTTATACAAACTCTGTCTTAATCCTGCGCATGGAAAGCTACAGGAGCCATACAGAAGACCCAAGGGGAACATCCTGCTATGTGAAAGTGGGGATGGACCCCACCTGTAAAAGGAGAATTTTTTTCCCAAATCAAATTATTGCTGCTTGCCAATAACTCCACATGACCCCTGCTAAGTTTATGACAATGAAACATCAGGTGAAATCCCGTGGTCAACACACAGTGGAAACCAAATGTAGAAGAGCTTCTCCAGGGTGCTCCAAGGCCTGGCTGACCACTGTAGCGGCTTGGATACACATCCTGACAGGAATTGGTCAGGAGAAACTACAAAATTGGGATTTTTACGGTCATCTCTACAGAAGAGCAGCACCATACCTCAGGTAGTACATACCTCCAGTACTAAGAGATGCCACCGCAACCACTGAAGAAGCCTTTTAGGAGACATTTGGATCAGAGCAGGAACTATTTTATCACCATTTCAGCAGCCACAGAACAAGAACTGAAGGTGAATCTGGAGAAGTGCAGATGACAATCACCCTCATGTCTTGATTTTCAGCTGCCTGCAACATTCTGTATTAAAATCCAGTCAGTGATGATTTCAATTGGTACTCAGAGGCAGAGATTTCCAGATGTTGTCCATGGGAGGCTTTGCAAAGGGCAGCGTTCAGATCTAGTCTCTGCACAGCGTTTCAGGTTGCTCCTCATGGTTTGCAGTATTTAGTGGTGTTGGTGCCACACAAACCAGGTGGATCTGCATGAATTACTGTGTTCTGCAGATACTGCTTTGGTGTGCGCTGCTCTCAGGGGAGAGTAGAGGGAGTGGAGTAGCTGCACCTCCCATACGCCTGGTAGCACTGTGTAAACGTTCATTCTGGTGCACAGCTGGGTGGTGCCAATGCCTTCCTGTCTGGGATAGTAAATGTTTTGCAGTTCTGTGTGAAGTTCTCAAACTGCACAGTACAGTAAAAAACAAACAAACAAAAAACACAAAACAAAACTAAAAGCTTTTATAAACAGCACTAAGGGCAAGCAGTGGGGTTTTAAGCAAAAGAAAAGGGCATTTTGCAAGACTTGGAGGGTCTGGATCCCCCCAGATACTATATCAAGCTTGAAGAGACAGATCAGAGCTGGCTTAGGGCTCGGGCAGTGCTGGGGTGACAGCCACCTGATTCGACTTCAGGCAAAGAGGACAGGGAGCAAGCTCCAGCCTGTGTCTGCTGATCCCAGCCTTCTTCTGCAAAGCCCTCTGCTGCCACCAAGGGACAGGTCGGGGTGGATATGGATGGTGTCAGGGGTGTCCTCAACCACACCTTTACCATTTGGGGCGTGTGAAGGGCATTTGGAGTAAACAGTCAGAAGAGCATGAGCTCAAACCCACTCAAAGTGATACAGCCGAGACAGGTGCTAAACATAAATACTAGATGTGTAGTGATCTGAAATACTGGTAACAGTGAAGACAAAACATCTTCTCTGCAGTGCTGCCTGGTGGTGGCAGCGAGTCCGCAGAGCTGCCAAGCTCCTCTCCACAGGGTTTCAGCCAGGCTCCTGGATATCCCACCACTGTGATAATTTGTTCTGCGTGGGCCTGAAATGGCGATCGTTATTAGTGAGCACAGAAACAGAGGCTACATGGGCAAAGCTGAACACCCCTGTCACCTCCAGCACTGTAGAGAGAGCCCTTGGGAATGGCATGGAGAACATCATGAGGTACACAGAAAGTGGTGACCTGATGAACACCACCTTCACACATCAATGCCCCAAACATGAGCTGCTGAGGACACCCCCTCTCGCAACACACTGAGCCACCTTCACTGTCCATGCACCAAAGGGGTGTGTACATCACCAACGTGCAACATTTTGCACTAACACAGCAAACAAAATTCCATCACCTGCTTAAAGCTGTATGTGCATGTTTCTTTTCTTCACCTGATACTGCGCCCTTATACTCTTGAGGTGGATTTCTGAGGGTCCATAGAAGCAGGTCGACAGGCCTCCTCCTTTTGCTTGCAGATCTGGGATTGCATCTTGCAGATATTATAATTACACAAAATCAACTTTTCTGTAGAATTTTAAGGCAATCAAAGAAAAAAATGCAAAACCAATGATGAATAAAGTGAATTTGTTAAGAAAAGCACTAACTTAATAAACATAATAATCTATTAATATATCAATATAGTAATAGATTATGGAATAATTTATTATTATAATAATAATAATCATTAATATTATATGCATAGAATATCATAATAAACATCTCCTTGCATCAATGGGCACCTAAACAATAAGGAAGTTCAAGTGAGTATTTGTGGATTCCAGTATATTCTTACCTCGCATAATCCCTGTCACACATTGACGTTCACCAGAACTATGCCAGTCCTCTGAGCAATGCTTCCAGTTAATTACTTCTGCTGTGTATCAAATCCTGTTAAATCCTGTGGATCCATTTCATCGCATTTCACATTTCTGAAAGAAAAATATTCACAACCTGTTTACTAAGGGCAAAACTAAGGGTTAAACGGCACCACTACTTTTCCACAAAGTTGATGTAATTATGCATAACTTGAGATATTTGTGATTTGACTTTTCTGGGTCACTGTTATTCCATAACATTTAATGTTCACAATAGCTCCCACTGAGCGTAGTTATCTCCCAGGCACCACTGGGTCCAACCCCTGAGGCCTTAATTAGGCATTGAGAAAATGATTTATGTGTCTAAAAGGAGATGCTCACATTTAGGTTACATACACCTCTGAAAGTAAGGACTTGCCTTTGGTCACAAAGCAGTTGCCACAAGCAGATGTCTTATGCCCCACTCAAGAAATGGGGAAAACTGGGACACCTGGAAAGCCCTGGACAGCTCAGCCTCCCTGTGCCTTACTGGCATGTGCCAGCGGACACTCACAGAGCACACAGACACCCCCACACCCCTTTCCTGTATTTCACACTCACTGTCACTCCTTCATCAGACCCATCACCAGCCCCTCCTTAAAAAGGTGTTGGAAACTGATGTTCTTACTTACGAGCTGCTTGCATAACAGAAAAAAGCAAAAGGAACTCTTCATGGAGAAACCAAAGAGCCCTGCCAGGCGATTCTGAAAGCAAACGCTTTCTCAGAGAAGGCACGGGACAAGGTGCACTACTCCTGTGCATGCTCACTGCACACCAGCACCAAGGGAAACCTCCTGTCTGGGGGGAAGGCAAGACGCAGCAGTCCCCATAGTGCTGGTCAATACGTGTGACAACACATCCATGGAGAAATACGCTGGCAGGGCAGATGAGCACTGGAAGGGAAGGCACTGACAGTGACAGAATCCACCGACACACACGTTTCCACAGCATGGACAACGGATGCATAACTGCCAGCAAGGAGAGCCTGGAGCAGCAGGACTGTGCTGGCCACCACAAACACCAAACCTAGAACAGAATCACAGTCATTCAGGTTGGAAAAGACCCTTAAGATCATCCAGTCCAACCTCAACCTGGGCTCGCCTCAGTTCCCAGGCAGGACAAGAAACGCTTCTGAAATCCATGCACAACTCACGCCCACCACACACCACACAGGTCCCTCCACAGCACAGAGTGTGCTCACATGTCCCATTCTGGACAGGAATCCCTGGCAAAAACCTCAACTGCGGAGGGACTGGGGAGCCCACAGCCCCACGGGTACTCACACCTTCCCCAGGCCAGGAGCTGCTGTGATTGAGGAGGGCACATTAGCTGCAATCAACAGCAATGCACACAACACCCACCAAAATGTCAATAAGCTCTTCAGAGGCAAAATTCTCAAGTATTTTGGTCAGGGAGTGGTAGTTTTAATTTCTTGAATCATTGGAATATGTCTTTAGTACAGCCAGACAACTCCTCTTGCTGTAAAGGTTGTCACATCACGTGTGCAGAAGGGATAATACTTTTAACAAAGATTAAGGAGCACAAATTGTGACAGAACAGACAGAAAGGCTGCAGCGCTGAGGAAGAGGAGCACAGCAACAATCACCAAAGCCAGAAGCTGTGTTGTTCAAACTGCAGGGACATAATTGCAAGGGAGATGCATGACAGAGAAAGGAATGTAGGAGAAAATAGAGGGAGATAAACAGCTTGAGGCAGCATTAAGTAATATCAAGAAATCACAAGATTTAGTGATTTAAGACTGTATTTCCATGTAAGCAATCTCATTTGTCATAGACAAGTGAGTGATTAAGGCATACATAGAACAACTTATTGCTTCACAGCTAAAAATCTGTGAGAACATTTTGGATAATTTATGACCAGGTGAAACCAAGCAAAGGGAGAGGAAAATGTGTGCAGTGCATCAGGAGTGGTGAAATGAGTTGGTCTGTCCAACAGACAATAGGAATGCCTTCCTATGAGATGCCACCAAACATTGTAAAAGCAAAACACTGGTGATCAAGGCAGAACTTCTGAACTCAGCAGGGCCAGGGTTTCCCTCAATCCTCCCCTGCATTTGCTCAGGGGGATTCCTGTTCCTCCAGGAACTGGCTGTCTGGGTCCCACTTACCAGCTGGTTGGAAAAGAGCACAAAAGTGACTGTAAAAAACCATAACTCTCATATTTTGAGTTCCTTTCAGTTCTGCTTCTCTAGCATACAAAGATCAGCTTTTAGCACCCAGTCTGAAGGGCAGCTGAATCCTTCTCCTCCTGACAGGACCAAACCTCCCCAGGCTCCCTTCTGTTCCTCTTGAACCACTTTCAGGAGCCACCATGAGGTGTCCTGGCCCAAGACCAAGGTGTGAAGGGCTGCAAATAATCTACCAGCTTTCCATGGATCAAAGAATCACAGAATGGTTTGGGTTGGA
>NW_010169548.1:0-4012 GCF_000695765.1 Mesitornis unicolor
AAAGCCTTGTTTGAAGAGTGCCCACATTTCTGGTACTGTATTCCCCATTTCTCCTCCTGAGGTAATTACATCACTCAGTCTAGCTCGGATGAATTTTGCAATGCAGTGATGCTTTGCATAGTGCATTACTGCCACTGGCTAAGATGGCAGTTGGGTGCTTTTTCAAAATGAAATGTTATTTAGGGTCTAAACTCCAGATTATGAGACATGTACAAAATTCACGTCCATCAGCACTTCATTGCTAATCAGCTCTAGAAGGAGAAGCAATAAGAGTATTTTCAGTCCCATTTTCAAGTGCTCCTCTGTCCAGAGTTAACTCAGACGCCCAGGAGCCATTCTTGCTGTGAACTTTCCATCTCTCTGCTGCTTCCTGATGTGAGAAAGCAGCTTCTGATTTGGACTGCAGGTAGACAGAGAAAACTAAGCAGTCAAACTGAGTCACTGCTAAGTCACTAACAGAGCCAAAATGTCAGACAGTAAATCCATTTTCGCAAAATGACATAATGTTGATTTTTAAATTTTTTAAAATGGAAAAGTGTGTTGGGCAGAGGCTGATGTCACAGCAGCTCTAGGCCTGTGTGTGACACTGTTTTTTCAGCACCCATTATGTTGCATATGTTTAGTCAGCCATTTCAGTCATCCTTGGTCGGTCATATGGTACCAGTGGCCTGCCCAGGTAAGGGGGAAGGTGCAGGTGGGAGCACAGCCGTACCCAAGCAGTGTTTTCCAGCTCTGGCACAAACCCCATGCATGCAGACAGCCCTCGTGTTGCCACACTCTCTTTCCAAACCTCCACTTTCCTGCCTAATTGACTGCCTTTGGTGAAGAGGTTGAGCTAACAGCAGCATTTCTACTTCCAGCACCGTGCTGGGGGAAGTCAGGACTCATGGGCTGTATCGATGCTGCCCTGCAGGCAGCCAGGGATGAAGCTAAATATAAATCCTGGCTCTGCCGTGGCCGTCTGGGATGCACTGCCATGGGAGCTGTGCTTGGGGGAGGCTGAGGCTTGGCTTTGCAGCCTAAAGCTAGCGGAGAAAATAAATTATCACAGACATTAGTAAGTAATCTCACGTAAGAGCTCAATTTCAAATTACCCGGCTTGTTCCCCTCTCTGTTGCTTTGCAGATTTTCTCTGTAAAATGCTGTTGTCCGTGTGGCGGAAGGACTTGGCCGTCTGGAGTAAAAGTCTGCTACAGAGGAGCAACACCTTTCCAGATTACTTCTTTTGCTTCTAGCTTTGGTGGCACTGGGCCCAGGTTTCACGACAAAGGTAGGCAACCATGGCTGCCATCACATGCCCTTTTTGTTCATGTCTGCCCATTTCAGTGCAACCTTAGCAAGGCACGGAGGCAAAGGGGCTGGTCTTGATTTTGCAGCGCTGTACTCGTTGATGCTTCTCTGCTGTGTCTGTTAGGACGCCCTTATCGGGTGCTACTGGGAAGTGTTATTTGGGCAATCTCAAGGGCTGCTTAACAGCTACTTTGGGTTGTGTAAACGTCTTGTGAAAGTGCTCCCACCTGGCTATGCAGATGGGGAGAGATAAGGTGGTGCTCATGGTCTGGCCCAGCTCTACTGAGCAGGGAAGTGTTCCTGTGAGATACACAAGCAGGGCTTACCAGACAGCCAAGTGCTGGGGTTTTGGTTTGATTTTTGAGTCAAGGAGGAGGAATGTTCTATGGTTTTTAGTATTCAACAGAAAAGCTTACCCTTTGAAGGAGCCGTTGGTGCGTACGCACGGTGTAACTCTTCAGGCAGCAGAGATGATGACCTCTGACCAAACCCCGTGTGTTTGGGAGGAAGTTCAGGCTGTTATGTTGATACCTTTTTTTATCTTTTTAATGAAACCTCCTTCCTGCCATTTCAGAAGAGAGGAGGGTTTGACGTCATGTGCTGATGAGTCACTGCCTTTAACAGGCCAGCAAGCAGGGAGTGAGAGTGCTGTCTGGAGCAGCTGCTCTGTTAATCATTCACAAAAAGCCCAGAGAAAGCTCAAGGGGAAGGCTTGTGAATAATTAAATTTCTGTTTTCATTATGAAGACTCAGTTGATTTACCTGAATCTGATAGAATCCAGGTATTGGGAAGTGAGGGAGGAGGACAGTGATCTTGCCAATCCCCTGTAAATAGCTTTCGGATAGTCACCTGTGTCAGTCAAGCATACACATGGTTTAACAGCTTCCCGCAAAGCTTGTGTAATGCAGCTCTGACTGTTGGCCACATCTCAAATGCTGCAACCACTTCAACCATGCCTGTGTTTTCTTAGAGAGAATTCTTGCGCAAGCGAATGCCCTTGATAGGCCAAGACATGGATTTTACCAGAAGGCTGAAGATCTGTCGTATCTCATAGCCTAAAATCAGGTATTCTCAAAGGCAGCCGCGTTGTCGAGGTTTGTTCAATGATGGTTCTCCTGCTCGTAAACACCTTCTGGGAATGGCTCCATCATTTTGAGTTAATGCTGAATCAATATCTTGGTAAGAGACGTTGTGCTTATCCTTCCTGTGATGAGCTTTAAACTTTAGTTGCCAACGTGCAATGATTAGAGAGTTCATTAGATTCTGCTTTGGATGAGTAGGCCTGTTATTTCAGCCAAGGCCCAAACTGGAAACATTCCTATATGATGACCTATTCACTGCTGAACTCTTTAAGTGTCTTAGACAAGAAATGCTGCCTTTTAATCCAGAGGCAGAATAAGATGGGTGGTTTTACCGCCAGAGCAATCCCATCCTGTAAGCGGTCAATTAAAGCTGCACAGAACTGAAGCACAGCGCTTGGCTTTGACAAATTGTTAGATTTAGTTTCACCTACACAGCTGGAATGTTGGGACCATTAGGGGAGTGGGATTACTTAGAAATATTTGATTACCTATATGATGTGAGTAGAAAGCTGTTATTCTGGCTGACAGAGGAATAATGAGAAAAAATTCCGCACTATGAAACCATTGAGACTGAAGAATCTTTCTGTCTTTGGGCATTGTTTTCATGGATTTATGATATCCTACAGATGTGTAGGCAGAACTTAATTAGTGACAGCCATTGAAATAGCAAACTTTTAATTAATTTGTTGAAAATTGAATATGTTTCTCTTCTTTCAGCACAGTGGCCAATTTACTGTGGATTTACCTTCTTGAATTGATTAGTAGAGAAGTTTAACTGATCATGTCAACTTCTCCATACCCACATTAGCCCCAGATTCTGAAGCTTCTTACCAGTAATGCGCTTATTAAAAGGGTTGCACTATTCTTCTTAGATGCAAAAAAAATGTTGATAGCTGAATCCGAATGTTGATAGCTGTATCCCTGGGGAAGAGAGTTGTCCTAGAAATGATTCACCACTTCTTTTATAAGATGATTTCCAGAGCCTGCTTTCCAGTCTGCAGATACAATGGCCAGTCTGAGCAGATACATGCCTCCTAGTGGGGTAGCAGAGTGGAGTGGCTCTTTAGATATTTACAGGGGTCAGTGGAGAACCAGCAGAGATGGTATGTGAAATCTTGTGAGTGGAGCAGGGGTTTTCGTTGGAATGGGTCAACCCATTCCCAGATTTTAAAATAGGGGATGCTAGTGACAGTATGACTGTCCTGAGCTGGGAAACCAGAGCCAGAAGGATGGGGAAAGTGGTGGGCTAATTAAGCAGCTGAGCTGTAGCTTGTCTGAAGAGCAGCAGCAGAGATAAATGAAGGCTGCTGGAAAGGCTTCTCCACAGACCTGTAAGGAAGTGGCGGTGGAGAAAGCAGGAAGTCCCTGCTGAGGAGTTCAGAGGATGGCTGGAATGGTTCTTTCCTAATAGGACCAGAGATGAGCCTGAGGACCAGTAGCTGCTGGGGCCAGAATAGGTGCTGTGTCAGTGTAGCGAGTTTGGGGTTGTTAAGTTTGTGTGCTGTCTGTGAGTAAATGAGAGATGGTGGGCATCCTTCCTGGGGAAATTCTTCTTTGACTTCTGCCTTCTAAGCCATTGAGATTCCTATGAATCACACAGAATCACATAATTGCTCGGTTGGAAAAGCCCTCTGAGATC
>NW_010169549.1:0-15965 GCF_000695765.1 Mesitornis unicolor
GGCACTCCACTAGTTACAGGCCTAATATATAAATGTACTTTCACTTCGCTATTCCAGGCTGAGGGAATAGCTTCTTCATTAGATTTTATGGACACAACCCTATGAGAGGCCTGAAGGAGGCAAAAATCTGTTTCTGTCTCTTTGCTTACTTAGCACTTCTTTATGTGTTTTGTTCAGGAGATGGTACTGAACTTTCAGGATACAACATGGACTCACTGCATAAGATTCACTGAGAAATGAGGGAATGTTCTATAAATGAAACACTTTAAATGCCAAGGAAATTAGTTTACCTCCCTTGTTTTGAGAGGGCTTGCCCTATCACTCTCTGCAGCTCCAATAGGCCAAGCATGTGAAGTACCCACCTACGCATTTAAACAGCTGCATGCTCAACCCATAGAACTGACAGCTAGTGATACCACTAATTTAATACTAGCTGGATATGTGCCTTTCAAGTACAGAATTTTCACAGCAAATCTTTCGCTATCTGCACAGCAATGCTTGTCACAGTAAGGTCAGTTTAGGTAATTTCCAAAGTCACAGCCATGGGCCGCAGTTTTCCTTTGTGCTTCTTGGTACATTTTCGTGTTTCATCTGCAAGGATCCCTGACTGCGTTGTCTGCCTTTTCCACTCGGCAAATTCCTCAGGAAAGCAAATCCTTGCCCTATACATTGCCCCATCCCTTATCTGCCCACAGATCTGCTAGGATAAAGCACAAACAAGTAGGTGAAGCAGCCTACTAACTAGGTAATCTGGGATATCTTCAGGAGACGAGGCTAATACAGTACAAACTGAGTTACTCTGCTTCTGGCTTGGTGCACTGCCAGTAAAATAATTATAATTTAAAGGTTAATTAAAGAATCTGCCTTTTCAGGTTGTGAGTAAGGCACTTAACAGCAGGAACCGAACTCAGAAATTGTCGGGTTGTGTGCATAATACATAATGTTACAGGCAGTAAAATGCATACATCCTCCAGCCTCACTCTGATCTCGCCTGCAGTAGAGTAAATGCCACCCAACTCTGGATTTAGTGGAGCTGTTCTGAATTTACATGTTATGCAGTACAGTAGGCCCAGGAAATAAAAATGCTTTGAAGAAATCAATTCCATCATGTTCTTTTACCTGCAGCACCCCACTACTGCCTGCTCCCGATGTACAAAGAGTTGCACATTTCAGACTTTCCAAACTTACCGGTTATTCAGGTAAGTAAGTTCTGGACGCCTTCCTGTGTAACCTCATCTAGGTGTTCCTGCTTTGGCAGGGGGATTGGACTAGATGATCTTTTGAGGTCCCTTCCAATCCCTAACGTTCTGTGATTCTGTGATTGAAAAATGCATTTCTTGGTGGTGTTCAGTTCTCAAGAGCTGATCAATGACTGGAAGACTGAAACATTACACCTCAAAATAATGTGGTTTACCCAGTCCCTGCTACAAAGGGTAAATCTAGTACCCCAACCAGACACAGCTGTGAGCCTACCCAGTCTCCCATACACCAGAAGTTATCCCTTCAGCCACCAGTGCCATGGTGAAGCTGTACTGCCTGCCCACAGTACTTCATATTATTCCTCCACTGACATACATCACTGTTGCTGCAGCCCTTCTAAGTGTCTCTCTACACTACGCCAAGAAGAATAGCATTTTTCAAAGACCTTCTTGCTTAGTCTCAGTATAGTACCTATATGACCTCAAGTTCCATGTCCATGTGAGGCCCAATGCTTCACTCCATCCTCATTACATAAATACACCTTAAGTGTTTTGTCCCACTTGTTTTGGCATGTTCTATTGGAACAATAAAATACCCATGATGATCATGGTTATTTTAGCTCACATAGTCTATTTGCTACCAAGAGTAATTTACCTTGCTGCCTCTGTATTCATTTTTTTTCTTAAAAGCTATTGGTTTCATGAAAAAAGATATAATGATGACAGCGGGATCCATCATTTCTTCCTTATTTCCATCAAGATTAAAGTAACATCATTATAGGATGTGCTTGTGCTTCAAATCGAGAGCACAGAACAAGTTACCAAAAATTCAGAACATGACAAACCTGTCAAGGATGGAGAGAGAGATTCAGCAGACAACTTGAGAGTTGGAATAAGGGCTTGCCTGAGTAGTCAGCACCCATGCCCCCCCTAACAATGCCAAAGGAGGGTTTCAAAACAAATTGAAAATGCAGAGGTAGCATTTATGAGACCCACATGTCTAGGGCAGCCTCTCAGTGCTTTTCCCTGACTAACTTCCACTGTGTCCTTTGGTTTGATTTTCTTTGCACACACTTCATTTGATCTCCAGCAGGCTGAAGTTGAGAGCTTTAAAAACATGCTGTTGCCAATTTAGAAACAAAGCAGTGACTCTAATGAGCTACTTAAGATATATTTTTACAAAGTCAAACCTCAAAAGGTTTTATTTACGTGATGAAGAGCAGACAGAACAGCTGTGAAACAGGAACAATGATAAACTACAATGACAAAACCAAAGCTACTTAGATGGAACCACATATTAAAAAAATATGTGGTATAATTATATATATATATATATTTAAAAACAGGACAGCTTGTATCTTTCTGATAAATAGCTAGTGTCTATTAGGAAAGACTTTCCTGTAACTGCTACTTACTATTTTCTTATTCTTATTTTCCTACTGGGAACCAGCATCAAGGAGGTAATGTCCCTACATTTAGCAAACATTTAACCAATAAATGTTTAATCATTTAAGAAAAAGCATCATAAATAAAATGCTTTGTGAATGAGAATCGTCAGGGAGCAATTAGAAGTCTTAATGCCTACAGAATAAATATGACATCCTCCTGTTTCAGAATCACTCTCTAACTCTCCCACAGAGCAGAAATACACAGGAAGCAATTAAGCAAGCCAAAAAAGAAAAAAAGAGAAAGGTTACATTGAGGGGAAACACTTCTGAAGTTCAACCAACAAATTTCATTGTACCTTGGGACTCTTAGATCCCCTAGTGAGCAGTAGACCTTTTAACATAACTAATCTTATTTTAGGTAAAGTATTCTACTTGGACATATTTTGGCAATAAACAGACAAAGAAAAATGGAAAGGAATATGACACTGAAGATAAAACATTTCTAGCATGTCCGTAAGGGTTTTCTTATTGCCATGCGAGTCTCGGTATGCAAGGAACTGTGTGCTCACCAGATGCCATTGGAGAAAACATCAAGCTAGAAAGCAGAAACAAGATGTGTCCAGGACCTGAACACTGAGAAAACGGAGTCATTCTGGTGTCTTTCTCCATGACTACTAATGTCATTTGTTGCCTCTTGTTGATTTTAAAAGAGAAATTTGACAAAATCTTATGGGATTTTCAATAAAAACGAAAACATCCACATTTCATCTAGAAAGAGGCTCCAAAGCATCTGGGTAATTTTCCCAAATTGTTGTATTTTTTTTCATAACTTGTAACTAGAAAGCCAAGCTTCATAGATAGCATCATTTTTAAAAGTCGTTGTCACCACTGCCCCAGGATTTTTTTAAAAATCATTTTAGACAAAGCTAAAGAGACTGTTCTCGCACAGGCCACAGAATGAAATGCCCTTCTTAGATATATCCATTCCATTTCAAATCCCCTTTCCAGTGTGACATAGCAATATTTCACACACAACACATCTTGTGCAGGACTACAACAGAACATGAGGTTGTTATGCAAACAGATTATGGGCTGTTACCTTACCTTTCTTTCCTCACAAATAAGTCAACGAATGACTGCTTTGAAGTTGTAGATAGAACATCATAATATATCATAGAAAAACTACAGCATTTTTCAGTCTGCACATTACATCTTTGCAATATTTACATTAAAATACAAACATAGAAGACTCTCCAAGTGCAAATATATTCTCTTTATAGACAGAAGTGAATGGACAAACTAAGTTTCTTCTTTAAAAATGAAAAATACCAGATGCTTCTAAAGAGATCAAAAATATAACCCCTAGTCTCTTTTTCAAGAATTAAGTATAAAAACTTGGAAAATACTTTCTCTTAGCTCAAGCCAGGAGAAACAAAGTTATCACACACCTATAAACAAAGCCACCTTTCAGAACAAGCTCAGTGTATTTCCTTTTATATGAAGAAAATGGGACATATTTGACCTCCAAAACCTTGTATGGGATTAATGAAAAAAGGGGATGCAGAGGCCAGTGGTGAGGAGTCTTCTACCTGTCACAACCACTGCTAAATCACTGTATCTCTTTGCGCCTCAGTTTTTCACTGGCACAAGACTGATGTGAGGTTAGAAATCTTAAAAACCTAAACTCCTACTTGTTTGTTAGAGCAGACCTCCAAATTCTCCCCGTGACTTCAGCAAACCCTTTACCATTGTTCTGGGGAAGAACAGGAGAGAAGATGACACAAATATCTTGACTTTTCAAATAATTTCTCTTATGTCCTGTAGTCTGATAAGATTTGTTTGATCCGCCCAATTCAAACCTTTAGTTTGATGTGGCTGCTTGTTCTTTATATTGGTGAAATCAAAAGGAGTTTCAAAGGTAAAGGGAGAAAACAAATAGCATAAAGTCTTGCCAATCATCCTCCCTGCTTTGTAGGAGTCTAATTTGTGACTAAATGTGATAAAATCCCCACTAAAGAAAATACAAAATGATGCATTCTTCTTTTATCTGTGGTGAGATAGAGTGTGGTTGCTGGCTGTATAAGGCAGGTTGTTTTCTTTAAGTAATGCAGGTTAAGTTCTACCTTCACATAGATCCAGCGGTCTGCAGTGGTTCAGGGCTTGCATTTTGCCCTCCCTAACAAGCAGAGGCTGAGACATGATAATATTTAGTGTGTTGTACTGATGCTAATTTTCAGATTTGGTGTAAGAATGAAAAAATTAAAGGGTTCATTAACTAATTACCACAATGCTTTAAAATAATGTAATGCAGAAAATAGAAAGGGTCTATCTGGACTGTTTAATGTAATAATTAACATTCCAGAAAAGAAACAACTTCAAGTTATTTAAATTCACAGATGATTTAAATTTAGGAGGAGCTGCAAAAACTGCTCAAGAGAGAAGTAACAAAGGACCTTAAAAAGACTGTGAAGAGCAAAAAAAAACAAAATGCAAAGAGATTCAGCTCCGGAAATAATGTCACAGGCTGATAATGCACAGAGGAAAGTTAACCACCAGGTAAGCTGATAAAAGGAAGGAACTACAAGAGTTTTCAGTGTTACAGGTGGATGACGAAAGAAATGCCAGTTGCACTTCTGGCACAGAAGCAAAGGATAAAAAACTATTTTATTTCATTGGCAACATCATCCAGCTGAACTTGCAGCCTTGTCAGGGTTCAGGGAAACCTCACTGTGCAGGGCATTGCACAAACGCCCTCTACAAAGACTAGCGTCCTCTTCCACTTAACCACCTTCCCCATTCCTCTATACCTTCTCCCTTTCTTTACTCCTCTGCTATTTCTTTCTTTTTTCTCTATTTCATCCTTATAACCTCACACCTGACAGTGTTATATCTACTGAGAACAGCCTGGCAACAAGACAGCTAATAAAACTGCAGACCTAGTTGGTGACCCAGTAAAACACTTGGTGCCTGGGAATCTGTGTAAACTTTAAGTCAATAAAGTACAATCACAAGAGAAAGCAAGTTAAAAAACACACATAGATACAAAAAGACTAGGGTACAGATTTTTTTTCTCTCTTTTTAAGGGAAAGGAAGGTAACATGAAAGGACTGGAAGAATAATTGGTAAAATTTTCAATAATTTTTTCATTGTATTTTCCCCTTTTTGAACTCCAAAGCTGTGAAGAGTTTCGAATGTCCCCATCCCACATCTTAACCTCACTATTTATTTTTTTTGAAAGGAAATAAAATGAGAAACTTAATTTCACAGGCTGGTGATTTGACCCCAACTTGCCCCCCAGTCTCTGTTCTGCCATGCTGCTCTAACAGCTAAGCCCCTCTCAGACACCTGGCAGTCAAGGGGTCCAGGAACCAGAAGCAATTATTCAGCTCTGCTCCTTCAGGAGATGTTACCAGTACTGTCTGTGCATGTGACTGTGCTTCTCTAATAATTATTTTCGCTCTTTGGCAACTGTCAATCAGATTTGACAGCAGGAGATTAGACTGAATGATATTAAGTTCTCACATGAAAATAAACAGTAACCAGCTAGAGGAAAAAGAACTCTAATTATCTCATGAGGAAAAAAGAAAAACAAACAACAAAACAAAACAGAAACCTAACCCCAAAGCCCAGAAAACGGCACTATGAGTTCAAACGTTATTAGATGGCAACAAATCCATAGGAGACACAGAAAGGGATGTTGCAAATAGCCCATGTGCTGAAAAATATTTAATTAGTGCTCAAGGCTTACTTGAGACTGGAGAATCACAGAATCACAGAACGTTAGGGATTGGAAGGGACCTCAAAAGATCATCCAGTCCAATCCCCCTGCCGGAGCAGGAACACCCAGATGAGGTTACACAGGAAGGCGTCCAGGCGGGTTTTGAATGTCTCCAGAGAAGGAGACTCCACAACCTCTCTGGGCAGCCTGGTCCAGTGCTCTGTCACCCTCACTGAGAAGAAGTTTCTTCTCAAATTTAAGTGGAACCTCCTGTGTTCCAGCTTGTGTCTGTTACCCCTTGTCTTATCATTGTTTGTCACCGAGAAGAGCCTGGCTCCATCCTCGTTATACTCACCCTTTAAATATTTATAAACATGAATGAGGTCTCCCCTCAGTCTCCTCTTCTGCAAACTAAAGACACCCAGCTCCCTCAGCCGCTCCTCATAAGGGAGATGCTCCACTCCCTTGATCATCTTTGTAGCCCTACGCTGGACTCTCCCCAGCAGTTCCTGTCCTTCTTGAACTGAGGGGCCCAGAACTGGACACAATATTCCAGATGTGGTCTGAGCAGGGCAGAGTAGAGGGGAAGGAGAACCTCTCTCGACCTACTCACCACCCCCCTCCTGATACACCCCAGGATGCCATTGGCCTTCTTGGCCACAAGGGCACAGTGCTGGCTCATGGTCATCCTGCTGGACAAGAAGAGAAGCTGGACATCATAACCAAACCCATAGAAACCTGCCTTTATTAGTGCTGTCCCTTGTTGGCATCCTTGGCAGTTTTGAGATCTGCATTCAGAGCTTTTTTTGTGGTCATCAAGTTTTGCTGAAGAAGTACAAAAGTCACTGTTAAAGTTTAATCAGTTGAAAAACTCATTACTTCCCATTAAAAATAAATACACAACATTTTGTCTCACATGTTCTCAAGGAAAATAAACACCTCAAGCAGTTATTTTTAAGAATGTTTCTGCTGTGCTCCAAAATGTGAACAAGTATATAGCTCAGGTCCTATAGATTTTGCTTGAAACAGTAGGAGGCTTAGCACTTAACTAACTCAGAAGAGGTCTTTACATGATACTGCTACATTTGTTTGTTACACTGAAGCCCTCAGATCTTCTGTGGGCATTAATTTTTCAGTAACTCCTTACTGATCAAGCAGAATATTTTCCTAATCAGCACGTGGATTTCTCTGAGCTATACTTTCTTTCTTGGCCTTGTGATGCAAGCTATACTCTACTGAGGAAATTTCATCTTCTCTTTATGAGTGCTGATGATGTGTCCAATACTGAAGGAAAGAAGTTGACATGGGAGAGGATGCATCACATCTTCAGCTTCAGGGACTGCTGATTAGGACACTTACAATTTCACCAGCTGAGCTGATAATTCCTCTCCGCCTTCAATCACAGGTGTTTTCACAGAGCTGACTCAATAGGTAAATATTTTGTGGTAATATGTTTCTTGGTCCAAAAATGACACAGAAATGTAATAATATTCCACTGTTACAAAAAAAAATAGCAATGAACCACATTATTTTTCACATATGAGCTGTGATTTTTTTGTTCCTTTGCCCCTTGAATTTTCACTATCCTTTCAACAAATGACTTCCCAAATGGGGCTTTTACGAATGGTGTAATTCTGAAAACACAGCCATCAATATTTCTTTCATTAGACAGATATCAGAGCACAGGTACAATGTCACTTTCATTTATTCCATTTTGAGAGGTCACTGATTACAGCACCATCCTTCCAAATTAAATATCTCAATATACTTCCAGAAAGTGGGTTCTTTCCAGATGAAAGAAGCTTTGCATGCAATCGTTGACACCTGTAGATGGAAAATACAAAAGATAATCACATCCTTATAGATAAGCTGTACATTGTCAGTATAAACAGATTAGCTTTCAGCACAGGGTTGTTTTTGGCTCTTTTTTCATATGTGTGTGTGTGTGTGTGTGTGTGTGAGGTGTGTTGTTGATTCTCTTTTTTTTTGGTTTTTTGTTTGTTTGTTTGTTTCAAATAATGAGCAAGAAAATACAAAACCTTATTGCATTCAGAGTAGTGCTTAGTGAAAGACATAAAAAGAGAAAACATCTCTTAGCAAGAAGATTACACTGGAACAAATGCCACAGAGTATAATAATTCTTGAGATACAACGCGCAACAAATTAGAGTTTGGAACCCCTGAAAGCTCTTTAACTCCAGTCAGCTTTGGGGAGGGGAGATGCTATGTAATTTTTGAAGAGGAGAATTTCAGGCACAGTGAACTAAACTGTCATATTCATTGAATGATTGTCATATTGACTGAATGATATGCTTGTTTAGCTTTCTATGCTGGCATATAATTTGGGGAAAATAGCTTTCACTTGATTTACCCCCCCAAAAATTTCACAAAGGTTAAGAATAGCAAACATTCCTCTCCTGATCTGAAAACATGAAACACTGTATAATTGCTATATGACATATCCAGTACAATATTGATTTTTGGATAAATCATGTCCCGAGACAAAAACATAAATCTGAATTGTGCATTCTGCTGGGCACAAGCACTCGTCTGAAGTGGTGCTTTTGAGTATGCTGCTTTCCTCTACTCCATTTAATGTTACCTTTGTAAAACAGAGTAAGAGATAAAGACTGATGAGAGTCATCAGTTAAGTTTGCTCTTCTGCACCCATAATACGTTGCTTCATAACCTCATTAAACGCAACAACTATTGCTTGAAGAATGAGATTTAAAAAAAAAAAATCAAAATGGTGAAGCTACCACCACCCTTCTCAAAGATTCATCCAATAGTGAATCTGATAGGCTTCAGTGTAATGAAGAGTAATTAGAGGTACCAAACAAAGCATATCTTCCATTACAGGAAATTGAATCTTCCCACAATCCACTGACGGCATCAAAAAATTTGGCAATGTTGCCGTAAATATACAAGCCACACAGCCAGTCCACCTCTTAATCATTCTTTTACATGCTTCAAAGGATTGGCAACCAAGGTCATCACAGTAAGCAAATGTCTCAAGTTCAAAATACAAATCCAGGACGTGATTCCTAGAAGTGATGAACTTTGCTTCACCTGCCCTATCACCAGCAAACTTGGAAATGAAGCAATTTCTATACCACAGGAAAAAGTTGCCTTTCTGAAACAGAAATGCCTGTGGAATGTATTGCATCGCACTCCAGGTACATGTCTTTAGCTTTACCTCCCTTTTGTAAACCCATAGTAAAATTATATAACAAAGCAAAAAAATCAAACCTAAAACTAACAAACAAACAAAACCCCAAAAATCAAAAAACACAAACCCAGAAAACATGAAACTGCAAAATGAAACTAACATCCTGGAACTTCCTGTCAAATCAAATCTCTGGTTCTTCTCTTCCAGGGTAGAAGAGATTAAATTCTTCCATTTGAAAATGTCTGACTGCCAGAAGGTTTAAAAACTTCAGAGATAATAAGTAGAGAGGGCATTAACTGCTCAATAAAAGCTTCAGCATTCCTTCCTTCATCTCTTAAAGAAACATCCCATTTCCATACATTATTTATCACACTGCTATTTTCTTGAGCAGCTAAATTTGCTATCGTTTCTGTCTTTATTCAAAGTGATTTTTACTGCTAGTAAAGCACCCGGCTTGGTGGTGCTGCCATACCTAGTTGTAGTGCCTAGAGATCTCTGGATTCGGAGTGCTGCACTAGGAGGTACAAGGAAAAGCTGGAGGTAGTGTCACACCACACATCCTTCCAGTCCCACACTGGGTACATTATTGCCTGGTGTTATGGGGGAACAGACATGACAACCCAGGGGATCTTTTGGGTCTTCTGTTTCCTAGCAAGTTATGCTGGTGGCAGTAAATTGTGACAGAGAGGGAAGGAAGTACAGGGAGATTGTCCCCATGATGCATCCATCAAATATAAATTTTGATACATTACTTCTTTTCAGTCCCTTTGCAGGCAACTGAAGTAGTAACGAGATCTCTTGGCAAGTTTTCTTTTTTTAGGTAAGATGACAATAACGACACACTATCCGTCAGGGACAAAATCTCTCCCAAGAGAGCGCCCAAACATACCACCCTCGTCTGCCGAGTAATGAGATAGGATATAGCTGCCTGTAGCAGATGGTACGTCAAACATCTTCCTAGATTGCAACCTCATATGCAAAATTGAATACAGTAGTGTAAAACAGCCACGTTGGGGACTACCCTCTCCTCATTTTGAGGCACATAAGTATGAGCTGATCGCTACAGTCTGGAATACAGTGAAGCTGCTTGGTTATTAACGAGAGAATCGGGTTTTTTTCCGAACTGTGGTCATGTTTTGTACTGTTGCTACCCTGGCCTTACAAAGTTACAGCTAAAACTGTAACTGCCTTTTGAGGAAGGGTGTTACAGAGAGCACCAAGAAACCCCCTTGGTGTTAATTCATGCTTTTCAGAATGAAAACTGAAAGCTGGAGCCAAACATTTTGTGACCAAAAAGAGAAGCAGAACCTGGATTTCCATCAATGTTAATTGTGATAATTATCAATTTCAAGATACCCTATTTTTTGTAATGGCAGTTTAGCAAGCCTTTCAGATCCCAAACACAGTTAGTGAAAAAACCAGAGTATTTTCCGCTTTGATTTCATGTAATAACCTTGCAATTTTTACCTTATAGTTGAGTATCACTTGTTTGCTTCCAAACTCCCAAACCAGGCTTTAAAAATGCATATTATTGTGTCCCTGCTCCCTAGACCTGCCATGAAACATCACATTCACCAACAATCAACAAGGCTGAAGGTATTTTTTATTTCCAGCTGCTACAGCAAGATTAGATACTCTCAAAAACTTCACCTGACTGTACAGGCCTATTTATATAGCTACAGAAGCAGTCTATGGCTGGAACTCCTATTCTTGTGAAATTCAGTGGTGTCGCTTCTGCAACCTGATTCTCTGAAGTCACAGAAGATGGCTGAGGAGCCGCAAACCAGTTATTTCACTCAAGTCAAGATTCAATAAGGTAATTTGGGAATTGTCCCCTCCAACCCACATATTTCACTGGCAGAGCTGGTGACTGGATTTGAAAGCAATCTGCAGCAGGCAGTTATAATCATTCATCAGCCTTAAGATCTTAAGATCATGAATGAAAAAAAATGAAAGAAAAAGAAAGAGATGTAGCTAAAGCCATAAAGAAAAAGCAAATAATGCCATTAATTTTTTACAGAAACAAATGCACTCAATTATCTTGCTTTTGTACAGGAAGGAAGAATTACAATATGGATTGATTTGAGGTGCCTGCTAGGAGAGCAAAAGGGAAGGATCTCAAACTTGGTTGTTTCCCACCATTTACACCCTCCACTTTATGCACTTTAATCCCCACTGCAAGAAGTTTTAATAGTGATAGGGCTGCGGTGCTAATACTGATAACTGTATAATGCTTTGCCTATTTGTCAGTTTAATGATCATGTACATGAGAAAAATTGTTGCCTTCCTTCAGAGGCTGATGAGCTCTTCAACACACTATTACCAGAATAAACGTGAAAAGTAAAGTAAGAATTTTCAGTGGAGGGAGTAATTAAACAACCTCACCACTGAATTTTAATTAGTGATACAAGGATGATTTCATTGCTCAGCTCTAAATGTGCTTTCTGATGAGGGCATAATATCGAAATAGATCTTGCGTAATGTTCCTTTCAGAAGACAGGGGAAGAGCTCAGGTTTGAAGTAAGATGAGCATTTCCTTCAAGTCAAGACTAGGTGACTCGCAGTAGTAGCATTATCAGGACATATTGCTTTTCTGCCTGTTTTTTTTGGTGAGCTTTTTGTTTGGTTGGTTGGTTGGTTTTGGTGGATTTTTTTGTTGTGGAGTTTTTGGGGGTTTGTTTGTTTGTTTTTTACAAAAACAGCACACTAGGGAGTGATATGGCTGGATCTGTCTCTGCAAAGGCTTCAGAGTCACACAAGCTGGAGACTCTGAACAATTTAGAAGAAATGTCAAGTCCAGCTGAAGATTTTGTTATGTGCTGCTGGATCCTTAGCAAGAGCTGCAAAAAGGAGTGCTCTTGGGGAGTACTAAAGTGCCAGGAATATCCAAGAGCTTTGATGAAGCAGCATTTTTCAGATTATTTAAAATCTGAAGACTGAAGAAAGTTTGACTAAATTTAAAAAAAATAGAGGATAGTAGGGAGGAAAAAATGGAGAAAAATGTGAGATGTGGATTTTAAATACTGGTGGTTATTAATGGAACAAATTAAATTGTGATTGATTGACTGACCATCATTTAAATTTTCAAAAATATGTCTAGATTGTCTTTCGAAAAGATTGAAGAGAAGCTTTAGGTTTACTGGAGGAAAGTGAAATACAGACTACTGTCGGTATTATATGGAGGTGAGAGTGAGACTAATTGATAAAAAAGGCTCCTCCTTGCCCTTGCACCTTTAGAAATTCAGAGCACGGAAACTAATCTTAGATTAAGTCTTCTATAATAAGAAGGGAAAAAAAATGCAGATTATGCCAAAATTCGAACTCCTCTCAAAGCTGGATAGCTCAAACATTTTATTAATTATTTTGCCGTCACAGAAAGCAAGGTAGGCAGTCAGACAGGTTGTTATAACACAGTACTTACCAATATTTTTGCCCTCCAAATCATTGTGAACATTCAAAATTTCTCAGAAAGCACCTTGTCCATGCTTTTAAATCACTCTTTTCCTTAAAATATCCTCACAGTAATATTGTATATGTAAGGTGTACTTTTAGCATGACCTCAAAGATCATCAATGCCTGTGTACCATGCCTAGCAATCACCACTGCTGTTGTCCTCTCTTCTATGTTGATATACTGGTATCCTACTAATTTATAACACCACTACATCTTTTGTTATTTTGAATTATCTTAAGATAATTGGTCAAGTAAATTCAAGGCACTGTTTCATAGCTTTGTATTCACCTGATTGAGATTTGTATGTAATGATATGTTTATATGTACATACATAGATGCATGAGTGCAAACCCATGGTATTACACAGTCCTAATGGACACAAGACCACAGGCTGCAGCATTCATATGCAAAAGCCATTAAGTTCCTGAACTTACTGCTATGATGAAACCTCTAATAGGATGTAGACTGCTGAATTAATAACATTCATCGTGATTATAGTGAGGTGCCAAGACTAATTGGAAAAGGTGTTTGATCATAAAAATAACTATCAGGATTTTTTTTCTGAATTTTTTCCATAATGAATTTAAATGTGCAATGAATAGAGAAGGAAAGCAGGGGAGGTTAAAAAAATTATTCCCGCTATTGTGTGTGTTAGAAATACAAGTTAAATTAATTGCACAATTATTTCAACAATCCTTCGTGCTTTGTCAAATTTCTGTTTTTAAAGCCCCAGTCTAGATCAATCCTTGTGGTAGAACAATGCTCTTAATAGTGTTACGTACCTGAGCAAACCTATTCAGAGGTGCTTCACCTCCACGATTGATGTGTATGTAAGGAAAAAGCAGGCAATTAAACTCTACATCAGAATAAATTCTCTGTTCTCTCAACTTCTCACTAGCTTGCAGCTTACCTACCTCTCAAATGCATGCCTTTGGAAGCAGACACCAATAGATCTTGTTTTGCTAAAGAACCGGCAATATGAAACATGCTCCTGGTTTCATCTATGTGATGACTGACAGTATCAAAAATATTCGTGACCAAAGAAGACTAGAGTAAGAATAACAATGCCAGGCTGTTTTTAGTGTAACTCTTCAATATATTAAACCACAATTAATTTATTCTAAATATGAGAAGACTAATTAATTTCCACAATTTTTCCTTTTTATTGTTTTTGGCAGAATAAATAATTTTAAATTGTCTTTTCCTAAGGACTATCTTCAGGAGGAATCTTGAAACTAATTGGAGGGGGTGGAAGAAATCCTTGTGGATATTATTACTTGTGATATGTGAACAGCAGCTGCAGATGGGATCCGTAGCCTTCCTCATCTCATAGCTAGACTTGAGTAATGGATAGACACTTCTGTAAAAGGTACCTCTGTGGAGTAACAAAACAATCATCCTAACCTGAGCTGACTAAAAGATTAGTCCTGAAAACTAAAAATTTGATAATTTTACGAGAGATTTTTCTACAATGAAACTGGTTCAAATGATTGACATAAAAGCTTCCTTCCCTCCCTTCCTCCAGAATAGCATTCCATAAGTTTGTTATACAATGCTTAATATAAGAAGACAAAACTGAAGACACACATTTCCTTTAGTCTGTTTTAATATGCTTCTAGAGAGATTAATTATTGCTTGATTAGGTAACACTAGAAAGTGGAATCACAAGCAACTGGATAACCTTTCTTCAGAAATCCATCATCGTTCCTCAGTTTCTTTTTATCTTAACTCCAATTCTTTCAGTCTCCTTTTGCACTAAATACTTCTTATATTTCCTGTCCTTTTAATTTCCATGTTCTTACCCCCTGCCTCCGCAATAGCCTTAGAAGAGCAACTGGAAATGTGCAGGCAGAGGTCTTTTCCGGTCCATTTTATCTTGCTGACCTATGTCAGCCTATGCTATAAAGGCTGCCTCTTCTCCAGAGATATAGCCATGCACCCAGGAGGAGGCAAATCAAAGACTCAAGTCCTTCTGAACTGCACTGCAGATGTTAACCTATTTCCCCCTGTGCCTTGAGCAGTCTTGCTTCAACCAGACAGGAGCATTTGTTTGGTAACACAGGTCATGATTAGAATACTCAATGATGGGTCACCAACTTTGTTTTATTTTCCTGCTTATATTCTTTTTTTTTTTCAGCTGACTGAGACACCTATAAATATGTAGATATTTGAAAATACATCATGTAGACCCTACACCTCATGAAATTAGTGGCAGAAAGTTGCAGCAGAAAAGAGAGTAGTTCATGAAGCAACCACAGAGATGAAGCTTCAAGATGAAAAGAAACTGGGTTAAACTTCCTATTGCATGATACACGCCATAATTCTTTCTTGTCCAAGTACAGTGGGGTTTTTTTGTGAGAAAGAAGATTGCTTTAAAGCACCAATTACCTGAGTTACATGAATTAAAACATGTACACAAGTGCATACACACATGCTTCTGAGGTGTCCTGAGAACAACCTGTGTCTCCAGACTAGGTCAAAAAAGTTCTTATAAGATTCTTCTCAGATGTGACAAGATCACAATATGAGGTTGGACAGTACCAGGGAATATCTTCTAAGTGTGACAAAATTTAAATGAGCTGTCTTTACTTGAAGATTCGCAGTTTTTTTAAAGCCGCTAAAAACTCTGTTGTATGAAATCCAAGAGATTCAGACAGTTCTTGCTACCGTCTTTGGTATAGAGAGCCTGAGTAGAAATATGCAAGTTTTATGGACTTTGGATACTAAATGAAAACCATCACTTAAGAACATGCAAGCACATAGTACTTAGAAATGAATAAATAATTAAAGAAAGGGATTTTTAATCAGTAAATATTTCTGAAATAGTGTAATATTGCAATTGATATTGGATTCAATTTTTTCTGTTTGTACCAGAATTATTGGAATTTTCTTAGTGACTGAAATTCTTCATTTCATCTTTAAAGGAACTGTTTATGACATTAAAACTATACTACAATATAAAAGTCAAAATAAAATGTTTTAATCTTATCAGGAAGAAACAGCTTACTAAGGTATTTTTAAAATAAAATATAAAATAAA
>NW_010169550.1:0-5841 GCF_000695765.1 Mesitornis unicolor
TCCTAAGATTCTGTGATTCTGTGATCCTGTGGAAATGGAAATTCAGAGTACTAGAAAAACACTGCAAAAAGATAAAAACCTGTCATTTTTTAACATCATACTTGCCAGAGAAGGATCCCTTTAGGTTCCCTAGCCGCCCAGCTGTTTGTGAAGCTGCTGAATGTCTTTTGTCACTGTATTCCCAACCTGGCTCCATTCATCCAGTCTGGCTTTATTCCCAGCTGCTCCTTTTGTAGCACAATGAGCTCTGCTTGTGCCTTTTCCCTGGGATTAGAGCTCTGAGCCCTTCTGCTCATGGCAGAAGAGGGAAACTATTTAATTTTCTTCTTTTCTGGGATTATCCCATCACCTCCTGTCCATTACTGGAGAGTTTTTTCAGTTTCAGGGTTTTCTTCCCTTCTTACTGCCCCCATATAGTGGGTGGTGGTATAAGTTTTCAGAGTTTTTCTACTGTAGGCTGATTTAAACATGCTATGGTCTTTGCATAATGTTTATGAATGACAGTTTTGGGGTTCCAGCACACTCTTTTAGAGACAAAGAGCTGGTTTTGTCACCTCAGCTTTTTTGTTTACATGTTCTGACTCACTGGAGTCCTTTTCTGTGGTGGTAATGAGTCTCTGTGGGTCTTAAATGCATCTCCCTTTAGATGTCTTTAAGCTGCTAAACACCCAATCCTAAAACTCTTTTTGAATAGAGCTTTCATTTCCAAAACTAGTTTGATGGCTTTTTTTCTTTACTTGAAATAACAAAAAGGTCAAAAACCATCCTGTTTTATTCAAATAAATCTTAGATGAGATTTCAGCATACCTAAAAGCATTAGATTCTTATTCACCTACCATATTTTTTTTTCAGCTCCTGGTGAACCAAAATATTTTGTTCCTTACGCAAGCCTTCTGTCCAGTATGCTAGACTGGTAAATTAACTCCATTTGAAATGCTTTCATCTTAAAGGTTTTCCAGCACTAGAAGCTGGGATTTAGTAGACAACTACTTCCTCATGGAATTAAATCTGCAAGGCAGTCCTGGATTCCGAATTTTGGGTGTGGGTGTGTGGCTTTTGTTTGTAGCTTTTCTTTTAGTTACTTGCACGACCGACCAGCATGTCTGGATACTACAGTTTTTAAATCAGTTCCTGCCTACACCTCCACTAGTATCTATCATTTTAATGATGGCAATACTGCTTCATCTAATAGAGCTCTTGGGGTCTAGTATGCAATTTATTTGTAGTTTTACTCTATGACAGTTCATAGTAATAGGTTCCAAGTAGATTAACAGCCTACAGAATTAATACAAAAATAATCAAAAGTGAGTTCTGCAAAGCATTTTATCTTCTCTAAAGGTCATGTAATATAATCATAATCAGCTCTCAAAAGCTAGTAGTTACACAGGTGTTTAAAGGATTTCAGATCTGCACACTAAGCTTTGCCACACAGATGACTACAGAAAACAGTGTCAGTGCCATTGAAGTGTCTTCTTGCAACCTTCTATCTTTACATTTGTAGTTTTGTTTTCCATTTACCCTCTCTTCCTTCCCCAATCAACATATAAAAGTTCAAAGATTTTAGCTAAAGGTATATGATCAGAAGAAAAGTCAGCTTAAAGCCCCATTAGCCAAGATACCATAAGTCTAAAAGCATAATAAATAGGCTAGCTCATTAAAGGATCTTCAGAGAAGAACTTAAGAAAAATTTCTTGCAATAATTCACGTATTTAATTCTCCTCTTCCCAGAAGGTTGAGTTTTGTGTTGAAGAACTTGGCATTAAAAGTCTGCGTGTGTGTGTGATTCTCGGTATGTTTCCTCTTTAATTGTGTCCTATAGCATATCTTGTGTCCTTTGGGGTACAACCTCATTTTCAGTCAAGTTAAAAATAAAAAAAAAAAAAGAAAATTAAGCTTAGGGCCTTCTTCAAGGTTACTTCTGTTCTCCTGGATGCTACATGTAGAGTTGGGTTAACCTTATCCATAGCCTCTGGAGATCACATTTATCAAGGACAAAGTTATCATTGCCTGTGGTGAAAATCATTCCTTCTTAATTGTCCAAGTGCCAACTGAAGGAGACAGGTATTGTATCATAGTAACTATTTCACTTTTAACAGAATTTATTCATGTTTCTCTCTCTCTGTCCTAATCTTTACCTGACATCGTGCATAGTATTACTAGGTATTCATTTATGTAAATTGTTCATACCTTCATAAAGAGAATACCTTCCAAAAGCATCAGATGCCCGTAATAAAATACAAGTAATAAAAATGGGATTCTGGCAGCCTCACAGCATTACCATAGCAGCAAAGACATACAATAAAAATGTATTAATCATTATAAGTAAGTACTGTAAAGTGAAGCACAGCAAATGCAGTATGGAAAAAGCCTGCTAGTGCTGTATGTATAATAAGTGATCATGCCATGATGTTAGCTGAGCTGAAACGTTTGCCTTTAGGGATATGAATTGCATAGCTGCCTAAGACAGACGTGGTAAATACTCTGAGAAGTAGATAACTCTTTATTTCCACTACAGATTGGAGGGGACGGCTGCAACTGAGGTTTAAGGATTAATTTTTCTTACCAGTCGTTAAAAAAATTGCTAAGTCTCTGCACACTGACATACAAGGTTATTGATACTGGGCCCCGAAGGAGATCTTAATAGCAAACTTAGAAAATAGAATACCAAAGAAACAACTTGGTAGTCGCATATTCTAATTAACCATTTGACTAATACTGAATAGACCATCTATTTTTAGTGGATGTGTACCTTGCCTCCTGCCAAATCAAGCATATCTCATATGTTACAAATACAAATCACTAGTTTAGCCAATTTTTTACCTTAAAATGGCAGTGAAGGACTTGGGATCAGTTGGACAGTGTTACCAGCTCCTCATGCATTTCATTTTCCTGGTGTCAAGCCTGACGATTTAAAAGGCTCCCTGGAATACAGAAACACCTCTGCTGAAGGTCAGATCATTAATTCTGCATCTCATTTTGAGCTTTGACAGGTTTCACACCAGTTGTTGAATGATCTGTTTCACTGTAGCTGCAACTAGTACTGGCTAGAATAAGCAAACTCAAAACACGACTTTATTTTTTTTGCATGTAGCATTACATGCCCTGGCAAAAAACTTAAGCAAATCAGTCCTGAGGGTTCTGTTCCCACTAAATAATGATATCAGCGACTCAGCCATGGAGTTTCAGGTTTAAAAAGCAGTTTCTATATTTACCCTCCAGCTTCATGGATGCAGCCCTTGCAAGTACTTACGCAGAAGCAGAGCTTGGCACAGAGGCAGCACAATTTGGGATTGGCACCTTGCCCTGCGTTGCTGAGGAAGTCAGCACTCTGCCAGTGCAGAAAAGCTTTGAGGTCTGGTGAGTGGGTATGGCTCTGGGGTGTCCCCCATCCCATTCCCTGGCATGTCACCTTCAGTCAGGGACAGAGGAGACAACGTCCTGTGCTGTCATGTAGCAGGGCAGTGCTCCTCTCCATCACGGATAAATTCTGGTGACCAGTGGGGAAGAAATCCTCATCTTCAGGATTCCCGAGGGACTTAGTTCAAACCTGGTTTGGACACGCTGAAAACTGTTGTGTTTGACTTTTGAATTCTGCTTGTTAGGAGGCTCTTATTCCGTCTGCACTAACTTTAATTCCTGCTCATGTGGGCACACAATGAAATCCTCAGCGTGGCCAGCTAAATTTAGAAGTGTGCATTTCTTTGTCACATAAAATAATAATGTTTACAACTGCAGATTTTCCCCCATAAATGCAGCTCAGCAAACTCAGTCTTGGCTATTAGAAACTCTTGGCTTCTTTCTGTGTTGCACATTATCACTTGTCATAAAAGTGCTGCTAGTGAAATGATGCCCTTTTGTTAGGTCCGTGATGCAATTACCTTAGTGTATTTGGCACCGACATGATTAAATAGATTAAACACCTCTATTGATATAGAGTAGGGAATGGTACTGCAGCTTGTTCAGACTTAATTGTGTTGGTTTTGCCAAGGCTATACAGTATAAAACTTCTCCCTGACATGAACTGACATGATTCACGGTGCACAGCAGGACTGGTTTTAGTGCACTGGCACGAAGTCACTTTGCAGAGCGGAGCTGTATATTAGAGTCTGCCTCTTGCATCTGCTAGATCATATTTATGTAGAAATGGATTTTGAAAGAATATACGTCTCTGTCCCTCTGACATCTGCTGGGCCTCTTGGCCCTTTATCCTTGCCAAATCTGTCGGTCCATGTAGCTTCCTTCAAAGGGTCAGCAGCGCTTTTCTTCTCAATTGCACAAAGTGAACGTCAGGAACCTCAACACACTCTAACAGCATTGCCTGTAATTCAAATTTTTATTATTAAAAAAAAAGGTTATAAATTAGTAGACTTGCTTTTAAAATCCAAATGTTGGTATAGAAAATAATTCTTCAAAGTGGATGGAAAGAGCACGATCGTACAATTCCCCCCCTCACCAAATGAGATGAGCAGTTCACCTTTTCCACTCTGCGGAGGAGAACAGCTTGTTCCTGCTCCTCACAGCCCCGGGCCACAGGCGGGCTCCCAGAAGCTCTGTCTGGGGATCCAGCGAAGGAGAGAAAAATGTCAGGCAGGTTCCCTCCCCCAGCTGATGTCTGCAGATCAGCACCAGGCTTCCAGCATTTGAGCTGCCAGCGTTCCCGTCGTTTTATCCCAAAAGAGATAGTAGTTGGCTTAGGACGGAGAATAAGAGGTCAGACACAGTCAAACTCAGATATGTGTATGGATGGGTTTTTGGGGCTCTTTTTTCTCGCATGCCAACTTTATTCCACACCATTTTTAAGATGCTGGTACAGGGCCAGCAATTGCTCTCCAGCTGTCTGTTCTTGACTACTCTGTCCAGTCTGAATTGAAAATGAATAGTGGGATGAATTTGGCATTTCAGAGGAAACTGAATTATTTAGGTGACTCCCCTCTCCCCGCTCCCTCATCTGCTTGAAATTTCTTTTCTTTGTGATAAAATAATAACCTTTTCTGGTCACCTTTGAGCAGAGAAAAAATGAAGTATTTCAACTAATTATATCTACACAACTCTGGGTAAAAAAAGCTAGGGCAACAAAAATTTATTTAAATGTATGCTAATCGTGCTCCCATACAAATCCAGGACAGTGTTGCCTACAAGGGAAAGGTTTAGAGTTAAATTAACATTATTTGGGCATCACAGTAATATATCCATTAGGACTAAATATTGAGAAAAGTACTAGGGTATAATCTAAATCTTCAGTTAACTATAAGGCAGTCAGAAGACAGTTGTGGCTAAACATATTTTAGATTTAAAAATGTGCCTTCAAGTGAAGGAAGAATAGAATTTTCTGTAGTTAGACAGTTCACACATTCAGTTAATGGAAGTGGAGGAGGCAATTTTTAAAACCCATTTTCTAGGTAATGTCACAACTTTATCAGAACAAAATACGAAGTAAAAATTGCTTGCAGGATGGATGGGATATTAGTTTGACCATTAAAAATTTAAAAGGAACGGCACAGGATCTGTCTATACATTAACTTATGGCTGCAGGAGGCTGCCTTACCCATTTGTTATCCCTCTCTAACTGTAATTACAGCTGTGGTTGCTCTCTCCTGAGTTACCCAGAAGTTCTGCTTGCACAACTTTCTCTGGCATGGTTTTTGAAATTCTGACACTAGAGCAATTCTGACAATTGCCCTCAGAAAACTCTGAATTGTTTTGAAGATCATATTTTTGCAAAAATACCTCCAAAACAGTCTGAATATGAAAAAACTTCACATTTTCATTCCGTCAGTCATGACAGTCATTATGGATTAATGTACTATACTAATGACCTATTAGAGAGCAGTGTAGGAGAAA